>NC_048582.1:13651102-13828602 GCF_013265735.2 Oncorhynchus mykiss | reverse complement strand
GAAGGAACTTCCTGTACAAAATAAAAAATATTTAAAAACATTCTTCCTGTTTGTAATACGGCACTAAAGTAAAACTGCAAAAAAAATGTGGCAAAGAAATTAACTTTATGTCCTGAATACAAAGCATTATGTTTGGGGCAAATCCAACACCTCATGGTGTTGGCTGCATCATGTTATGGGTATGCTTTTCATCGGCAAGGACTAAAGAGTTTTTTTAGGATAAAAATAAATGGAATAGAGCTAAGCACAAAACCTGGTTCAGTGTGCTTTTTAACAGACACTGGGAGACAAATTCACCTTTCAGCAGGACAATAACCTAAAACACAAGGCCAAATATACACTGGAGTTGCTTACCAAGATGTAATTGAATGTTCCAGAGTGGCCTAGTGACAGTTTTTACTTAAATATGCTTGAAAATCTATGGCAAGACTTGAAAAGGGCTGTCTAGCAATGATCAACAAACAACTTGTTTGAGCTTGAAGAATAATGTGCAAATATTGTATAATCCAGGTGTGCAAAGCTCTTAGAGACTTACCCAGAAAGACTCACAGCTGTAATTGCTCTTAGAGACTTACCCAGAATGACTCACAGCTGTTATCACTGCCAAAGGTGAATCTAACATGTATTGACTCAGGGGAGGGAATACTTGTGTAAATTAGAGATTTCTGTATTGAATTTGAAATACATTTGCAACAATTTCTAAAAACATGATTTCACTTATTTCATTATGGGGTATTGTGTGTAAATGGGTGAGACCAAATATATTTAATTTGTTTTGAATTCAGGCTTGTAACACAACAAAATGTTGTCAAAGGGTATCAATACTTTCTGATCAAATAACTTGACAGTTATGTGGATATCTAAAAGAAAATAGCTTCAAAGTTATGTAGATTCTGAATTGAAGTATTCATAGTGAATTTAATAATATTATTGGCAAAATAACTTGAAAGTTATGTGGATATCTAAAATAAAATAGCTTGAAAGTTATGCAGATATGTGGAGTCATATTCTTAATAAAATATCCTTGAAAGTTACGCGGATGATGTCCCAAGCGAATGGCATGGAATTCAGAATTCCTACGTCAGTTTTGTATGGCCTGTGATATAGAACATATTTGATTGCTGAACTGTATAATATGTTAAGTTGTCTCTGACATCCATCGTGTTCCTTATCCTCATCACTATCCTGTCTGGCCCATGGCCGTACTGTACATCTCTCTTTCTGAGAGATCCTAAATGATCCTGGGTTTGGTTTAATGGTCGGTCTGGAGTGAAGCCATCAGCATGTGGGTAAAAACAACACAACATGCTGTTATATATATTTTATGGTGGATTATGGTACAGGGGGGAAGGAGAAATATGTGTTATGGTAACACCTTACGTAACCAACGGTAATAACATTTTATTATTAACATGGCGTTACATGGTAACTGCTTTGTACCTGCAGGGTAAAGTGTCACCAGTGTTATTGTGAAGAGAGCATCGATGACAGAAGCTAAAGTCCCTTAGACTGGTCTCATGGATGGGATATTTCTCACACTGCAGTAGTTGGGAAAGTACTCAATAGTCGCACTTGAGTAAAAGTAAAGATACCTTAATAAAACATAACTCAAGTCAAAGTGAATGTCACCCAGTAAAATATTGCTTTAGTAAAAGTCTTAAAGTATCTGATTTTAAATGTACTTAAGTACAGTGGTGGGAAAAGTACTGAATTGTCATACTAAAAAAGTAAATGCTATACATCAAATTCCTTATATTAAGCAAACCAGACTACACAGGTTGTGTTTTATATTTACGGACAGACGGGCACACTCCAACACTCAGACATAATGAGTCTCCTGATCAGAGGCAGTAGGGATTACATTGCGTTATATTGATAGGTGTGTGAATTTGACCATATTTCTGTCCTGCCTGAGCATTCCAAATATAATGAGTACTTTTGTGTCTCAGGGAAAATGTATGGGAGTAAAAAGTACATATTTTCTTATGTAGTGGAGTAAAAGTCATAAATATAAATAGAAAAGTCAAGTACAGATACCCCAAAAAACTACTTTAGTACTTCAACATAGTACTTTACACCACTGATACTGTGACATCATGTATCATCAGTTATTTATATCAGTTATGTCCATGGATTTAAACATGTATAGAATAGAATACCTTTATTGTAAATTAGATTAGAGTTCAGTTCCTGGAGGGTTTCAAACATTCAATACAGCTCAAGCTTAACAAGAATACCGTGCCTCTCCACAAAAGATCACCAAGTATTGTGAAGGTACCAAAGCCTTCCCAACATAAAGTCAGCCTCTCCTCAGCTTATTTGTGACCCTCTTGACCCCTCGTTGACCCTGACCTCCATTACGACGTCCTATTCCACCCAGCTCTGTGAACTGTGTACTGCTGAGGTCATCGTGATCACCATTGGTTTCCCACCTCTGGAGGCTGAGAGCTACAACCAAATAACTCAGGGTGACTCCTGTAGCCTTGCTCTGTAAAGAGAGCGTCTATGTGTGAAGGAATGCTGGAAAAGGCCAGGCACACACACACATCGATCAGCTCATAAAATGGGCAGGACAACGGGAGTATTGGCAGAGGCGCTGACCTTTGCAGGGCAGGTATTTAGGCTGCTGGGAGTGGAGTAGTGTTTGTGATGGGATAAATCACATCGGACAAGGCCAGTTGAACAGCACATACAGGGAGAGGAGAGGGGAGAGGAGGGAGAAGAGAGGAGAGCAGAGGTGAAGGAGGGAGGAATGGAGAGGAGAGCAAAGGGGAGGGGAGAGGTGAAGGAGGGAGGAATGGAGAGGAGAGCAGAGGGGAGGGGAGAGGTGAAGGAGGGAGGAATGGAGAGGAGAGCTGGGGAACAAAGTTAAAGTGAGAGAAAGACAAAGGATCAGCAGTGAGTTGGAGGGAGGGTTGATTCCTCTGCTGCTCCCCACACTACTGCTGTCAGAGTGGGACAGGAGACCTCACAGCCATCTCATCCTCATACAGTTGTCTGATGGGGCTAACAGGTCTAGCTCTCTTTCTTTCTCTACTTCTCTTTCTTGGGCTGTCTCTCTCTTGCTGTCTCTGTGTCTCACTCTCCTCTCTGTCTCTCTCTCATTTTCTCTCATTCTTTCTCTCTCTCTCTCTTCCTCTTTTCCTCCCTCCCTCCCTCCCGCTCTGTCTCTCTGTCTCTGCTGCCCAAGGGTCTTCACCTCTAGACCAGGTCAGCTGAGTGAAGTGTGGAGTGGTATGCCTGAATACACAGAGAGAGCACCCACAGATGAGATGAAAACTAGAGGGAGAGAGAGAGGCTTAGGTCCCGATGGGTTTTACAGTCCCCAGATGTGTGTTTGGCTCCCGCTCGGCTCTGTCAGCTGATCGGACATTCCTGTGGAACCAGTGGTGTGTCTTTCCCTTTGAAACTCCAGAATGCTGCTGGGAAAAAGTCTAAGTGGGATACCTTTGGACGTCCCAACTCTGACGTCACCCCATTGAACTTGAAATATAAAACAGTTAAGTTAGTGCTAGGTAAGGGTTATGTGTAAGATTAGGGTAAATGATAAGATTAGGATTTAGGGTTTAAGGTCGGGAAGTCACAAGGTTCCCAGATATCACTAACACATACTGCTGCTAATACGGAGCGGTTCTTCTTCTGTTTAACACACTACTCATTGGAGGCTGCTGAGGACAGCTCATAATAATGGCCGGAACGGAGCAAATGAAATGGCATCAAACACCTGGAAACCATGGAAACCATGTGTTGATGTATTTGATACCATTCCACTGATTCTGCTCCAGTCATTACCGTGTGTGTGTGTGTGTGTGTGTGTGGTAGAGTAAGGTTGGAGTGGTTGCCTGTGGACATCAGTTGACAAGGCGGCCAGGCCAAGTGTGCGAGTTAGGTAACGTGAAGAGCGTGACAGCCATCAGCATTCGTTTTATTGGGAAGCCCTTGAGGACAGAGAAAACAGCCCCTTCTCATGGGGTCAATGGGCAAAAGGGATGACACCAAAGACAATGGGCTTCTTTAGGGCACCAGCCACAGCCTGTAGGAAGGGAACCTGAACTGAGGCTCTGATCTAAAATCAGCTTACTCTCATCATATCCTAACCTTACCTATTAGATGGGGAAATGCTAAACTTGACCTTGGATCAGTGAGTACTGATGTAGGATCTTATTTTGAACCAGTTTCCTACAGCAGGAAAATAATGCTGCAGCAACAGGAAATGTGAATTATTATGTGGATTATAATTATTGAACATTTTTTGTAGGGGTTGATACATTTTTCGTTAGGACAAATCAAGTCTGACATTTTAAAGTGGAAATTACAACCTTTAGGAGCCTTTTTAAACCTTGAATACACTACAAGTTTCAGCAACAAAACAAAAAGTTTCAGCAAGAAAAGAGTGATCAAATTAAGACCCTACATCTGTAGGGGAAAACTCCTTTTATTCAGGGAAGGAAAGAGAGCACACAGATTGGCCCATGGGAAGGTGTCAGGTATTTCCCTCTGGAAAAGTTATTCCAAGGGCAGCTTTGTAAGATTTACAGTACTTTGTCTCCAGTCACGCGTCCTACCTTTGTGTTCAGAGGACATGATCCACATTCAACTTAAACTGTTCAGGCTTGATTTCTGGAACCGACGCAAGCAAAACGGCATCAAGCAAAGCCCAACGTGGTAAAAATGAAAATCCTTCCTTTTGTTCCCTCCTTTTCCCTCACTCCATCTCTGTTCCATAGAATATGTTTAACCCACTAGCCTTTTGACTGTGAGTCTGTTCCAGCTTAGCTTGTCTCCATTGCCAGTCTTCGAGTGATATGCGTCATATACTGCGTGTTGAATATGTTTCAGGTTTCAACGTTTATTCGCCACGTGCACAGGATACAACCGATGTAAAACAGTACTGTGAAATTCTTCCTTGAGAGCTCTTTCCCAACAATGCAGTGATAATGATAATACTATAGAGAACAATAGAAAATAGGATTAAAGAAATACACTAAAAGTACAAAATGGCAGCATAAAAAAACGGTTTTCAGTTTTTGTGACCATTAGAAACATTAGAAATACATCTGATGGTATTCTGGGTAGAGAGAGAACTGGTCCTCTGAGCTGCATATTGTCTCACTGAGCGTCGCAACAGAGAGTCTGATTTTACCACCTCAACAGTCCAGAGTTCAGATCAGTAGAAAATATGATATTATCCCTTATTTATTTGCTTGCTGTGTCCGTGTTTGAAGTGAGGTTGCAGTTTGATCAGAATCAGAAACAAGCCGTGTTCGATTTGGATAGACGACGACTGGGCCAGTAATGTTCACGTATAAGTTCACTTGTCAACGTTTCTTGTTCACTGCATGTTTACATAGTGAAGGGGTATCAGGCCAAGGGGTGCCGTTGAAATAGCGATGCCAGACCTGACTACAGACTACTAAAGAAGCACATATCTCAACAGCATGGTTGGTATTCAACATGCTTTTCCTCATGATCCCCTTTTGATTATTGAGAATTAAAGTTACCATCTGGAAGCAGTCAGGGAAATACAGTGGTGAAATGGAAATGGGATTATTTTCAAACCCCCGAGTTGGGGGCGATAAAAGAGTTGTGGCGCGGGACCAAGCAGACACTGCTGTGGTTGGAAGTGGTGGCAAAGGTGGTAGGAAACAGACATCCTGTGATAGAATGGCAATAGCTTTTTTATTTTTATTGATTTGAGTCAGTTAAGAACAAATTCTTATTTACAATGACGGCCTACCCCGGCCAAACCCGGACAACGCTGGGCCAATTGTGCGCCGCCCTATGGGACTCCCAATCACATCCAGATGTGATACAGCCTGGATTTGAACCAGTGACACCTCTGGCACTGAGAATGGTGCCTTAGACCACTGCACCACTCGGGAGCCACTTTGTTGCATTATCATTATTGTTTTGCACCACACTAAAAATCCCAGGTTAGTGTCTAGGTCAGGGCTCTCCAACCCCGTTCCAGGAAAGCTACCGTCCTATAGGTAGAAAACCTGCAGGGGGTTGCTCACCAGGAACAGGGTTTGAGAGTCCTGGTCTAAGTATTGACAGAGGGTTCGGAGAAATACATTTTGGCAGCCCGTTGAAGGAATATTTAGACGTTTGACTGACTTTTGTTGTTCCAACAGCAAGCCCCAGAGAACAACGTGAGAATTTTATTGCAGTCATGTGAATCTGATAAGTAAATAAGGCAGGGAGTGGGGAGGAAACAGGTTGCTTTTGCAGCTGAGAGCTTGGACCCGGCTCAGTTGACTCTGCTGTGTGCCGGGCTCCGTCTCCCTAGCTCCTCGGCCAAATTGAGGAGCCAAAGAAGATGGCTCCCACAGGCCTCTTGCAATTGGTCCGTCTAGAATCCCTTGGAATATCCAAGACTGTCACCCGATTGGTTGATGTGTGAGTGGGCTGCGTGGAGACTGGAAAACAGCAGCTGTGAACCCTTGTACCCCGGCTCTCTTTAACTCTGGGTGTCTGGCCCTCACTGTCCACAGGGGGAGTAGTTAAAGCACAGTATTGTTAAATGAACTAGGGGTGTTGGTAGGACAGGTGTTGGTAATTGAATAGGATGTGTTTTGGTCTGCTTGCTCTCAGCAGGGAGGCAGATTGACACGTCCTTGGAGACGTGCCATGATGCATCTGTTTTAAAGAGCCTATTGCTCTTCTCTGTTTTCACTGCTGTTGTTGTTGTTATTGTTGTTGTCAGTAACCCCTTATTTCCGGGTCATATACTTTTTATTATGATTATTTACTCATTGCAAAGCGAGTAAATAAAAAAAATTAAATTGCAGTGCAGTCCGGTGTTTATCCATTCGTGTTTGGCAGCGCTCAGTCCTCTGTCCATGGTGCTGGATACATACATTGCAAACACAATAGTTCTATTTTTTTCTTCCTGAAAATCTTATCGGATCAGAAATATACCTCTTGGTTTAAAGTAAATGCTGGTGTCTTGGTATCCCCTCTCAGCTCTTTCATGTTTGTGTATTATTTTAATCAACGCTGTGAAGCATTCTTAATCCAGAGGTCTCAGAGTCATTTCCGACATGAAGCCTAAGGGATGTCTTCTGAGTCTGGGAATAATTGTCTCGCTGATCACTGTTGGATGCCAAGAGTGTGCAAAGCTGTCATCAAGGCAAAGCGTGGCTACTTTGAAGAATCTCAAACATACAATATATTTTGATTTGTTTAGCACTTTTTTGGTTACTTCATGATTCCATATGTGTTATTTTATAGTTTTGATGTCTTCACTATTATTCTACAATGTTGAAAATAGTCCAAATAAAGAAAAACCCTGGAATGATTAGGTGTGTCTAAACTTTGACTATTAAAAAAATAGAATGACAAAGCTGTAAAACATTATTCTAAATACAAACCATCCGCTCAGTGAATTCCATTGGTGTTTAATATGAGGGTTTCAGCATGAAATATCATTTATCTGTATTTTTTTTACACACTTCTATTTAGTTTTCTAAGTCAATTTGTCTTTGTTGTAAATGTGTTGGTGCCAGACTGGTGGCAGTTATGAAATAATACAAAAGTTGGAGAGTTGCAGAGTTAGCTGAAAATAATGTTGATTAGCTTTTTTCATTATTTTGTTGATTTTCTCTTGAACCAGAAAGTCTATATACTAGAAACTTGTAGACAATATGGACACAGATATAAATTATACTATATATTAGGGCCGAGACGATACCAGTATTTTTTCTTTTGCAAAAATGAAAACACGAAACAGATCATACTCTTTAAAAACCTGCTGTATATAAAATATTGGGTTCATCTTTGTATTTGATTATTTGGTTCCCTCTTAGTTTTTGCAGAAGCATCAGCTACTCTTCCTGGGGTCTACAAAACATGACAAGTAACAGAACACTGAAAGACAAGGACAGTCACAAAACATGACAAGTAACAGAACACTGAAAGACAAGGACAGTCACAAAACATGACAAGTAACAGAACACTGAAAGACAAAGACAGTCACAAAACATGACAAGCAACAGAACACTGAAAGACAAGGACAGTCACAACTTTTAAAACACAACAATTTACCAACACCACAACTAAAAAACAATGTGTGTGTGTTTGTGTGTCCTCATAGTCCAGCTTTTTTAAAGGTACAGTCTAACCTAGAGGTAACAAAACCATGGAATAATTTTTCTGCATAATCTTTGGACAGAAAGTTTCAGATTTTTGCAATGTTACGTAGATGGAAAAAAGCTGTCCTTGATATGTTCGTCAAAAGAGAGATCAGGTGTCACGAGTCCGACCGAGGGTGTTCCCCCTTCCCGGGCGGGTGGCGCTCGGCGGTCGTCGTCACCGGCCTATTAGCTGCCACTGATTGTCTTTCCTCCCCCTCCTTGTATGTTTAGTGGTATCACCTGTTTATGTTTAATTAGTTTGTCTTTATTAGACAGCCGGCCCGCCTGGTTGTTGTGCGGGATTATTTCAATGTAACCTTCGGTCGGCTCTGTTGTAAGAGGCACGTGTTAGTGCCTGGTCGTGATTTTTTCCATTGTACATTTTGATTCCCTGTGTTTGGGAACGTAACTTTTGTGAGCACCCTGTGGCGCGTTGGTGCTATTAAAAGACGCACAGCATTGAACTCTCTGTCTCCTGCATTTGACTCCACACCCACGACACCCGGAGCTTTACATCAGGGTCCAGAGTAACGCCGAGGTCCTTCACAGTTTTCTATGAGACGACTGTACAACCATCAAGATTAATTGTCAGATTCAACAGAAGAACTCTTTGTTTCTTGGGACCTAGAACAAGCATCTCTGTTTTGTCCAAGTTTAAAGGTAGAAAGTTTGCAGCCATCCACTTCCTTATGTCTGAAACGCAGGCTTCTAGCGAGGGCAATTTTGGGGCTTCACTGTGTTTCATTGAAATGTTCAGCTGTGTGTCATCCGCATAGCAGTGAAAGTTAACATTATGTTTTCGAATGACATCCCCAAGAGGTAAAATATATAGTGAAAACAATAGTGGTCCTATAACAGAACCTTGAGGAACACCGAAATTTACAGTTGATTTGTCAGAGGACAAACCATTCACAGAGACAAACTGATATCTTTCCGACAGATAAGATCTAAACCAGGCCAGAACTTGTCCGTGTAGACCAATTTGGGTTTCCAATCTCTCCAAAAGAATGTGGTGATCAATGGTATCAAAAGCAGCACTAAGGTCTAGGAGCACGAGGACAGATGCAGAGCCTCGGTCTGATGCCATTAAAAGGTCATTTACCACCTTCACAAGTGCAGTCTCAGTGCTATGATGGGGTCTAAAACCAGACTGAAGCATTTTGTATACTCTAATACCGTAAATAGTGATAACACCTCTACTACTGTCCAGAGTGATAACACCTCTACTACTGTCCAGAGTGATAACACCTCTACTACTGTCCAGAGTGATAACACCTCTACTACTGTCCAGAGTGATAACACCTCAACTACTGTCCAGAGTGATAACACCTCTACTACTGTCCAGAGTGATAACACCTCAACTACTGTCCAGAGTGATAACACTACTACTGTCCAGAGTGATAACACCTCTACTACTGTTCATAGTGATAACACCTCTACTACTGTTCATAGTGATAACACCTCAACTACTGTCCAGAGTGATAACACTACTACTGTCCAGAGTGATAACACCTCTACTACTGTCCAGAGTGATAACACCTCTACTACTGTCCAGAGTGATAACACCTCTACTACTGTCCAGAGTGATAACACCTCTACTACTGTTCATAGTGATAACACTACTACTGTCCAGAGTGATAACACCTCTACTACTGTTCATAGTGATAACACCTCAACTACTGTCCAGAGTGATAACACTACTACTGTCCAGAGTGATAACACCTCTACTACTGTCCAGAGTGATAACACCTCTACTACTGTCCAGAGTGATAACACCTCTACTACTGTCCAGAGTGATAACACCTCTACTACTGTCCAGAGTGATAACACCTCTACTACTGTTCATAGTGATAACACTACTACTGTCCAGAGTGATAACACTACTACTGTCCAGAGTGATAACACCTCTACTACTGTCCAGAGTGATAACACCTCTACTACTGTCCAGAGTGATAACACCTCTACTACTGTCCAGAGTGATAACACTACTACTGTCCAGAGTGATAACACCTCTACTACTGTCCAGAGTGATAACACCTCAACTACTGTCCAGAGTGATAACACCTCTACTACTGTCCAGAGTGATAACACCTCTACTACTGTCCAGAGTGATAACACCTCTACTACTGTCCAGAGTGATAACACCTCTACTACTGTTCATAGTGATAACACCTCTACTACTGTCCAGAGAGATAACACCTCTACTACTGTTCATAGTGATAACACCTCAACTACTGTCCAGAGTGATAACACTACTACTGTCCAGAGTGATAACACCTCTACTACTGTCCAGAGTGATAACACCTCTACTACTGTCCAGAGTGATAACACCTCTACTACTGTCCAGAGTGATAACACCTCTACTACTGTCCAGAGTGATAACACCTCAACTACTGTCCAGAGTGATAACACTACTACTGTCCAGAGTGATAACACCTCTACTACTGTCCAGAGTGATAACACCTCTACTACTGTCCAGAGTGATAACACTACTACTGTCCAGAGTGATAACACCTCTACTACTGTCCAGAGTGATAACACCTCAACTACTGTCCAGAGTGATAACACCTCTACTACTGTCCAGAGTGATAACACCTCTACTACTGTCCAGAGTGATAACACCTCTACTACTGTCCAGAGTGATAACACCTCTACTACTGTTCATAGTGATAACACCTCTACTACTGTCCAGAGTGATAACACCTCTACTACTGTTCATAGTGATAACACCTCAACTACTGTCCAGAGTGATAACACTACTACTGTCCAGAGTGATAACACCTCTACTACTGTCCAGAGTGATAACACCTCTACTACTGTCCAGAGTGATAACACCTCTACTACTGTCCAGAGTGATAACACCTCTACTACTGTTCATAGTGATAACACTTCTACTACTGTCCAGAGTGATAACACCTCTACTACTGTCCAGAGTGATAACACCTCTACTACTGTCCAGAGTGATAACACCTCTACTACTGTCCAGAGTGATAACACCTCTACTACTGTCCAGAGTGATAACACCTCAACTACTGTCCAGAGTGATAACACTACTACTGTCCAGAGTGATAACACCTCTACTACTGTCCAGAGTGATAACACCTCTACTACTGTCCAGAGTGATAACACCTCAACTACTGTTCATAGTGAAAACACCTCAACTACTGTTCATAGTGAAAACACCTCTACTACTGTCCAGAGTGATAACACCTCTACTACTGTTCATAGTGAAAACACCTCTACTACTGTTCATAGTGAAAACACCTCTACTACTGTTCAAAGTGATAACACCTCTACTACTGTTCATATTGATAACACCTCGACTACTGTTCATAGTGATAACACCTCTACTACTGTCCAGTGCTGTATGACGGCCAAGTTGGGCAGGGCAGTGAGATGGAGATGGCAGCTCAGTGTTAAAACCGCAGCTGTCTGAGAAAAGTCATGGTGCTCCAGGATATCTCATTCATCATCGTTCTGTAGCAGGGCCCTAGACTGCACTGCACCGCAACGTATCGGATCTGTGGCCAGAGTCACAAGCAGTCTCATGCCTCGGGAAGCCCCCAACTCCAACACCACCAAAAACAGGGAAAGTACAGAGACCTGCGGGCCAGAGTCACAAGCAGTCTCATGCCTTGGGAAGCCCCCAACTCCAACACCAAAAACAGAGGGAAAGTACAGAGACCTGTGGCCAGAGTCACAAGCAGTCTCATGCCTCGGGAAGCCCCCAACTCCAACACCAAAAACAGAGGGAAAGTACAGAGACCTGTGGCCAGAGTCAAAAGCAGTCTCATGCCTTGGGAAGCCCCCAACTCCAACACCAAAAACAAGAGGGAAAGTACAGAGACCTGCGGCCAGAGTCACAAGCAGTCTCATGCCTCGGGAAGCCCAACTCCAACACCACCAAAAACAGAGGGAAAGTACAGAGACCTGTGGGCCAAAGGACAGAGTGAGAGGTTAGGTCGTCATCGCGACAGGCCCTTGGGTTTGAGGAGAGGAGACACTAAGGGTAAGAGGAGCAGGATTTTTCTGTTTGTCAGGTCAAGAGGTTAGCAGGTCATGGAGGAAGGAAATGGACGTGCGTAATTGTTCAATAAAAAAAGAGACTGACAGTCTGTCACATTCGTCGTATGGAGGAGACCAAGATAAATACATACTTTTAATAAAGACGAAAAACACTTAACAAACTATAAAAAAAACGAATGTGAAGCTATAATAATACTAGTGCAGACACAGGCAACTAGACATAGAAAATAACCCACGAAATACCCAAAGAAGATGGCTGCCTAAATATGGTTCCCAATTAGAGACAATGATAAACAGCTGCCTCTAATTGAGAACCAATCTAGGCAACCATAGACATATATAAACACCTAGATAGTAAACGACCCCATAAACCTACAAAACCCCTAGACAGTACAAAACACATACATCACCCATGTCACACCCTGACCTAACCAAAACAATAAAGAAAACAAAAAATACTAAGGTCAGGGTGTGACAGTACCCCCCCCCCCCCCCCCCCCCCCCCCTCCCAAAGATGTGGACTCCCGGCCGCACACCTAAACCTATATGGGAGGGTGTGGGTGGGCATGACTCCGAGGTGGCGGTTCTGGCTCAGGACGTACCCCGCTCCACTTCACCCTTACTTAATGTCTCTGGAGCGGGAACCCTCACCGCCGACCACGGACTAGAGGACGCCACTGGACTGATGGTCGAGTCTGGAGTGAGTGGCGGATCCGGACTGGAGGGAGACTATGGCGGATCCGGACTGGAGGGAGACTCTGGCGCATCCGGACTGGAGGGAGACTCTGGCGGATTCGGACTGGTAGGTTCCGGACTGGGACCTGTCGTGGTAGGTTCCGGACTGGGACCCGTCGTGGTAGGTTCGGGACTTGGACCCGTCGTGGTAGGTTCCAGACTGCGACCCGTCGTGGTAGGTTCCAGACTGCGACCCGTCGTGGTAGGTTCCGGTCTGCGACCCGTCGTGGTAGGTTCCGGACTGTGACCCGTCGTAGGAGGTTCCGGTCTGCGACCCGTCGTGGTAGGTTCCAGACTGCGACCCGTCGTGGTAGGTTCCAGACTGCGACCCGTCGTGGTAGTTTCCAGACTGCGACCTGTCGTGGTAGGTTCCAGACTGAAACCCGTCGTGGTAGGTTCCAGACTGCGACCCGTCGTGGTAGGTTCCGGACTGCCGCCCGTCGTGGTAGGTTCCGGACTGCGGCCCGTCGTAGGAGGTTCCGGTCTGCGGCCTGTCGTAGGAGGTTCCGGTCTGTAGACTGTTGCCGGATGCTCTGGACTGGGTACTGTTGCAGGACGCTCTGGACTGGGTACTGTCGCCAGACGCTCTGGACTGGGTACTGTCGCCGGACGCTCTGGACTGGGTACTGTCGCCGGACGCTCTGGACTGGGTACTGTCGCCAGACGCTCTGGACTGGGTACTGTTGCCGGACACTCTGGACTGGGTACTGTTGCCGGACGCTCTGGACTGGGTACTGTTGCCGGACGCTCTGGACTGGGTACTGTTGCCGGACGCTCTGGACTGGGTACTGTCGCCGGACGCTCTGGACTGGGTACTGTTGCCGGACGCTCTGGACTGGCGAGGCCTGGTGCGTGGTGCCGGCACTGGTGGTACTGGGCCGAGAACACAGCACCTCAGGGCGAATGCGGGGAGGAGAAACAGGGCGTACTGGACTGCCGAGGCACACTATAGGCCTGGTGCGTGGTGCCGGCACTGGTGGTACCGGGCTGGGGACATGCACCTCAGGGCGAGTGCGAGGAGCAGGAACAGGGAGTACTGGACCCTGGAGGCGCACTGGTGGCCTGGTGCGTGGTGCCGGCACTGGTGGTACTGGGCCGAGGACACGCACCCCAGGGCGAGTGCGGGGAGGAGGAACAGGACGTACTGGACTGCCGAGGCGCACTATAGGCCTGGTGCCGGCACTGGTGGTACCGGGCTGGGGACACGCACCTCAAGGCGAGTGCGAGGAGCAGGAACAGGGAGTACTGGACCCTAGAGGCGCACTGGTGGCCTGGTGTGTGGTGCCGGCACTGATGGTACCGGGCTGGAGACACGCACCTCAGGGCGAGTGCGGGGAGGAGGAACAGGATGTACTGGGCTGTGGAGGCGTACTGGAGGTCTGGTGCGTGGTGTTGGCACTGGTGGTACTGGATAGACCGGACCGTGAAGACGCACTGGAGGTCTCGAGCTAATGGCCTGCACAACCCGTCCTGGCTGGATGGTGACTCTAGCCCAGGACACGTGAGGGGCGCAGTTACAGGACGCACTGGGCTGTGCAGACATACGGGAGACACAGTGCACAACGCAGGCGCAGGATACCCTGGCACGAGGAGACACACTGGCTGTTTGGAGAGCAGGGCTGGCACCATTTGTCCTGGCTGGATCCTCACCCTAGCCCGGCAGATGCAGGGAGCTGGGATGTAGCGCAACGGGCTAAGCACGAGTACTGGGGACACCTACAAAACCCATAGACAGTACAAAAACACATACATCACCCATGTCACACCCTGACCTAACCAAAACAATAAAGAAAACAAAAAATACTAAGGTCAGGGCGTGACACAGTCAGACAGACAGTCAGACAGACATATTCGATGTCTGAAGGGTGTTATGTAGAGTACAGATTGATCTCTGTACTAGTGCCTTTTCTCCTCACACCAAGTGTCACAGTTTTGCTTCCGTCCCTCTCCTTCCCCCAACCTGGGCTTGAATGGACCCTCTGCACACATCAACAACAGTCACCCTCGAGGCATCGTTACCCATCGCTCCACAAAAGCTGCAGTCCTTGCAGAGCAAGGGGAACAACTACTTCAAGGTCTCAGAGTGAGTGACATCACTGATTGAAATGCCCCACAGCGCGCCCGGCTAACTAGCCAGTCATTTCACACCGCTTACACAAGTGTAACTAATCTTTCCACAATAGAACAACTTGGGAGGTTATTTCAGCAGGCAGAATAAACATCTTCTCTCCATAAGTCAATGCTTTGATCTCAGCGCTCAGCGCGGCTGAGAGAACAGTAAAGACGACCGTGAGCGTGAGGGAAGCTTACATACATTCACACCTTATGTTTATTATTGCACCGATCACTTGGCAGCGTTGTACAAATCTCCTGAGACCTGGTCCATGTTTCAAGGAGTAGTGCGGCCCAGCGGAGTGCGGTGTTGTGTCCACACACACGCAGAAACACACACATACACACACACACGCAGAAACACACACACATACAGTCACGTCCTAGGTTCCTGTCTCTAATCATCTCCCATTTAGCAGCATGTGCTGTCTGTGTGGAACAACTCACTCTGAGGGGAAACGTGACTCTCTCTCTTCCTTACTCAGCGACGGGCCGGCGGAGAGAGGAAGGAGGAAAGGAGGGGATTGAGGGAAGGAGGGAAGGATGGGAAAGGAAAATAAAGGAAAAGAGGAATGTACACACATCCAGGGTGTGGAGGGCGTTTGGGTTTGGCCTTCTATGGAAGCGTGTGTGTGTGTGAGCTAATTGGCCGCAAATTGTTTTTAAAACAAATTCTCAATCGTCCAGAATCACAACTTGCCATAACACAAGGTACAAATGCTATTTTCTCATGATGTCTTCACTGCGTCTGTCAAGTGTTGTACTGATTTCTGCCCCCTAGTGGTGAAAGTAGGATGTTAGTTAAAGGGTGAGGTATAGGTATCAGGGGTATCTTCTCCGCTACTGTAGATGTGTGGAGAGTGAAATGATTGGGCTTCGCGCCCTCTTGTGGTCAAAGAGATTACATCAAATCCAATTTGATTTGTCACATTCATCGTAAACAACAGGTGCACACAAGCAGTGAAATGCTTACTTACGGGTCCTTTTAAAACAATGCAGAGTTAAAGATAAAGACAACAATTTCAATAAAACATTGAAATAGTGACACAAGGAATAAATACACACAACCAAAAATATTAGACAAACACACAGTTGAACTTTCCATCATCATTTTGTAGAAAGAGCAGAAAGAGAGAGAAAGACATGTCAGACAACTTGTGTTTATGAGATCGTGCTGCAACCCAGAACCAGAGTGTTTTAGTTTAGGTTATTCTGACAGAAAAGACAAATGAAAGACACAGTGCAGATCAAAACAAGTTAAGAGGTGTGCAGGTGAGTGACCACAGAGGTTACATATACAACACCTAACGGGACCCTGAATCTCACATGATCACAAAAACACACCTTGTCATGTGATCACGTTGTTGAATTTGATGTGAAATCCTGTTTTTTTTCTGTGAGGGTAATCCACACCGTTTTGTATTTTTGCTGTGCAGATCAATGTTTCTCTTTACACAGCACAGTGTAATTACAGGGGATAGGAGGTCGTTCATGGAATGAAGGGAATGGGCGTAGCTCCACTCATGTTGTTGCTCTGAGAATGAACAGAGTGAATATTACAGGCCATTCTTCCTCTCTGGTCTGCTCTACACTGACATGTGGCACAGCCTCTTGATGCTTCCTCCATGGACTTATTGTAATTGTATTATTTTAATATTGGTGGTTGGAATAATAGAGGCATTATTCCCATGACTTCTCGTGTGTTATTCATCAACGTAATGACTGCTATTCTGGTGAGGAGAATCCATCCAGCGCTGCTTTCCAAAACCAATTCCAAACTCTAACAAAATGGCTGATGTTGCTATTAAAACACTAAAGCAAAATAAGCAGAGGGAAATAGAATAATTGAATAAATAGTCACCGGCCTACAGCACACGTCCCCCCACAATGCAACAGGTTATGATGTGGTGAGTTACTGTACACTATAGGCCTACAAATGTTATCCATGAATACAGTCTGGCAGCCTTCGCAGTGTATAGAGTGAAAACATCAACCATATTCATGTCTACAGATCCACTACTTACACTATACACAAAGAATTTGTAGCTGAAATTGGAATGTCTGCTGGCTGAGCCAATGTTAGCTGACACAACACTGACATTGCATTAACAGTGAGCGGGTGGACTGTGTAACACTGTCGGCAGCCCTCTAATTTGTGTGGCTCCAACAGCCTACCCACTTGACAAACCACTCTAGTGTATACCATGGTAGGAATACTGTTGTATTCACTGTAGTGTTTCTGTGGACTGAAGTATACTGCAGTATTTACTATAGTGTTTAAGTTGCATTATCTTTGACATAGAAGTGGGGGTTTTCGCTTTGAGGAAACCAACTGGAGAAATACTAAAAGAGCACATTTTCCATAACATGTAGGTAGAAAGGTTGGACTGGGGTCTGAACAGGTAGTTCAGAGCTTCTGCTCTTTTCAATCGCCATACGGAACACAATATAATTATGGTCTATACTTGGCATGTAGGTTTCTTACTTATGGCTGGCACAAATTGGGATATGGGGAATGGGCAGGGTATATGCAAATTAGTGTTTTTGCTGACATTTATATACTATTTACTATAGTATTTATTTGCGGATAACACTATTATTTACTATAGTATACTACAAAATTCTATACTAAGTACTACACATGATCAAAGAATACTACACTGTGTAGTTTAGTACTCTATAGCATACTACAGTTTTATACAGAATTCTATAATAAGTAGTGTAGTATTCTATAGTAAACTGTAGTATTTTTTATGTGGGTAGCGCCCTTCAGTCTAATGACATGGTAATGTGCTCATTTCCAAGACATCATGGTAAAAACGCGAAGGTCTGGATGTATATTATGGTGCTTTCATAGCTTGGTAGTTGGCAGTGTTAAGGAACAGTGTGGAGTGATTTGGTGTTTATGTGTTTTTCTTATTTCGCACTGGCTCATGGGATACATCAATTCCATCAACACGTTGTTCCTGGTATGCTCCTACAGTGGTTTTGAATGAGAAATGATGCTTAATTCTACCAGTAAACATTTTAAAGATGTTTGATCAACAGGACCGATGACATTAGTGAAATTTGGAAAACCCTGAAAGTCAAAGTGTTCCGTAGCTTTGACTAGGTCCAATGTGCCGACCTCCTGTTTCTAAGCAGTCTGTCACAACCAAGACTTGATGAAGTCAGCATTGAAGCTTTTTTAGGGCAATTCATTTTGGCTGAGCATTAAACCAAATGTTATCCTGTTCCCTTGCTTCCTGCTTGTTTTCTGAGACATAATACATCTGGCATGTGGGATATAAATTGATTCACTGCTGTTCTCTCCTGTTCACAGCCTGGCCAGACTGATTCTTATGAAAGCATGGAGAATCACAACCTTGACTTGGACAGAGTGAGGTCATTTTATCCAGTGTTGAGCACGTACAAATGGTTACTGCGTAGACAAACTGTGCATTAAATGGTTAGTGAAAGCAGAGATGTTTTTGCCAAGTCAGACCATAAATGACTTGATTCAGGTGGTATGGTAGTCTGTGGTCCATGCTGATGTCTACAAGAACCACACATGCCAATTGTCCATTTAGTCATTGCTTTTCCTTTGGTCTGAGTAGGTCACTTAAATGCCATTTCAGTGTTGTACTGCATGTACTTAGCATATACTGACAACCCACTGTGCACAGACGTCTGTTCAAAAGTCTAGTTTTGATTTCCATTTGGTTGAGTTGTCAATTAACGTGAATTCAAAGTGAAATCCACAAACAATGTCACCATGCCATTGGATTTAGGTACAAATTTGGGTGAAAAAATTAAATTCCCTTACACTGATGAGCAAATCCAATCATTTTTCCACGTTGCTTCAACGTCACAGGATTTATTTTGTTGAAATTATGTGAAACAGCGTTGATTCAACCAGTTTTTGCCCAGTGGGAATAGATGCGCTGTGAGGACTCATGTTTAAACTCTGCCATGTTGCATCTAACTCCTCACCTTTCACAGTTGGTTTGTCTAGGTGTCTGGAATAAGACTAATCATAATGTATGAACAGCACAGGAGGTTGGTGGAGAACGGGCTCGTGAGTAATGCCTGGAGCCGAATCAGTGGAATGGTACTGTATCAAATACAAACACATGGTTTCCATCTGTTTGATGCCGTTCCATTGGCTCCGTTCCAGCCATTATTAGGAGTCGTCCTCCCCTCAGCAGCCTCCACTGATCAACAGTAATCTTACAGCTAGCTCAGTGTCCCTCCAAATGTACTCTAACACCTTGTTTGAACCAAATGTTCTCTTTAAAACCCAAACAAGCATACTGTAGTGTTAAAACTCTTCTTTTGGTATTTCTTTCATTAGTCTGTTGATATTATCTCAAAATGTTTTGCGTGTCAACAATCAAGTCATCAAGATATATGACTTTAAAAATACAGAAATAGAGTCGTATGATGAATCACCTCTTCCCTCGTTACACTGGGGTAGGCCCACTGGATCAGTAACAACTGTACTGTGTGAAGCTTCGAAGTAACGCGTCTGATTATTTTCAGTTCTAAATGTTGCACATTCGCTTCTCAACGATGCAAAACACATCTCTTCATTAGAGCAGGAACTGATATCCACAACAACAAGGAGCTCGCTCTCTTTTCCTACCCGCCCAGTAACTCAAAACCCCACCTCTGAATAAGAGTGTTGTGGTTTCAGAGCCAAAAATGTCTGCCCTTGAGGAGTGGCCTGGCTGTCCACCCTGGCAGTATTAAACTCAAATCCATGTGATTTAACTTGTCAGAACTATTTATTATCTGTTCCACAACAAGATGGATTTTTAAATGTTGGGAGTCCCTCGCTGTGTATAGTCATATGTTTATAGTGCGCATCCTGAGTCCTTGCTACAAAATGTTAAATAGCACACTTATCATAGCTCTCAGGATTCCGAGAAACTTCGGCGAGGGGTTATTGTACTGCCATACATTTTCTCTAATGTATCTGTCAGAATACCTCTGTTTAACTCATTATATGGTCTTGAAAATCTCATTCTGCTGACCTGCCCTCTCTCTCGCCTAGGACATGGCCAAGCCCCTCCCCTCTACTCATCTATTGGTGGTGGCACTCCAGCTGTGTCTAGTACTACGCCACCATGCCCGCGGGGCGGCATATTATGGGCACAAGCAGCCGCAGCAGCACCTTCCCCAGCAGCACCTTCCCCAGCAGCACCAGCCCATGCAACAGATACCTCACATGCCCCTAGGGAACGGGTATGGGAACGGGAATGGGAACGGGAATGGGGACGGGCTGCCCAAGCAACAATACGGGAAGGAAATGCCACAACATATGCCATATGGCAAAGAGATTCCATATGTGCTACCACAGTATGGGCAAGAGCTTCCACAGATGCTTCCACAGATGCACGAACAACCCCAGATGCCACCCAATAAGGGCAAGGGAAAAGGTGAGATTTTAATAGATTGTCTACATCACAGAAATGTACACGCTTAGAAAAAAAATGGTTCTTTGGTTGTCCCCATAGGAGAACCCTTTTTTGGTTCTACATGGAACCAAAAGGGTTCTACTTGGAACTAAAAATGATTCTTCAAAGGGTTCTCCTGTGGGGACAGCTAGAGAACCGTTTTAGGTTCCAGATAGCACCTTTTGTTCACCTTTTTTTCTAAGAGTGTAGGCTAATATATAGATTTGAAATTGGATCATGGACATGGCCACCAATGTGGGTTTGAAGGGAAAGCCAACATGGACAGTATGGTACAACCCGAGGTTCATGGTGCAGTGCTGACATGAAACCATTACCCCGTCTCTGACATGTTAGTTCCATTCAAAACACCTCTCAACTGCTTTTCCAAGATTCTTCTCATCTGTCCTAACATCCACAGGAAATCAGATCCAGCTCATGGGTTATAAAAGCATCCTTGACAAATCACATGTTAAGCAGGCAAAATACACTGTTGTTTATTCACTGCGTATGTCTGTACTGTGTTCTCCACATAGCTCATCCTAATATAGCTACTACTATACAAACCATTTTCCTTCCAAATGATATACTGTCTATACACACCACATATTTATTTTCTGGATTCTGACACATGCTCATTCTAATATACCTACCACTGGATTGTTAATTGGACTCATTCTGCTATTTCTTGATTTCTTGTTTAGATGTTTTACTATTTGTATTGTATTTGCGAGTCATTCTATTGCACTGTTGGAGCTAGCATCCTAACCATTTCGCAGCACCTGCTATAACACCTGCACATCTTTGTAGGTGACCAATACACTTTGATTTGATTTATTTAAATACGGCATATTGCAGATACTGTACACACTGAGAAAAAAAGTGTGATCTAGAACCTAAAAGGGTTCTTTGGCTGTCCCTATAGGAGAACCCTTTGAAGAACCTTTTTGGTTCCAGGTATGAACCAGGTATGAGTTCTACATGGAACCAAAAAGTGTTTTCCCTGGAACAAAAAAGGGTTCTCCTATGGGAACAGCCGAAGAACCCTTTTGGAAACCTTTTTTCTAAGAGTGTAAGACATTTCACATAAATGTGTATTTTGACATTTTCAACAATCAAGCAAGGAATCAGAGAAGGCGGAAAGAAAGTATGTTTGATAGATAACTAGGAAATGTAACATGCTTTTAACATCCACTATCAGCACCCTGTGTCCAAGGAGGACATTAAAGTCAGCTTTTAGCATTCATTTTCAAAGATAATAATTTGGCCCATCATCTACGGTTGAAGGTACATTGGGCTTACCCAAATGTCCATGCATATTAATTGGTCATGTTCCTATGTGCTCAATGAGATACTCAAGTCACTAACTCAAGTCAGTAAATCATGATAAATGCTAATTGATGTCATCCACAGGTCAGTCATATCCCAGTAATGGGAAAGGCCTTGGAGGCCCACCACCTGATGATAGGGGACTACAGGGTCCTGGTCCCGAGGGGCCACCAGGAGCCCAAGGGCCTCCAGGACCACAGGGCCCTCCAGGGATGCTAGGTCAAGGGATGCCCGGCCCCCATGGAAAACCAGGCCCTCCTGGTCCCCAAGGGTATCCTGGGATAGGAAAACCAGGAATGCCGGGAATGCCCGGTAAACCTGGTGGAGGTGGCCAGCCTGGTCCGAAGGGCGACCTTGGTCCTGGTGGGGATGTAGGACCAATGGGGATGCCTGGGGGGCCAGGTCTTCCAGGGCCACCAGGCCTGCCAGGCATCGGGAAGCCAGGGGGTCAGGGACTGCCTGGGCAGCCTGGGCCTCGAGGGGAGCCTGGACACAAGGGCATACCTGGATTGCCTGGTCTTCCTGGGCCCAAGGGAGACAAAGGGATTGGCTTGCCAGGATTGCCAGGTTTGAAAGGACCTGGTGGACCTCCTGGGCCTCCTGGTCAAGGGGGTTTGCCAGGGGTTGGAAAACCAGGTCTGAATGGACTACCAGGATTGCCCGGGGGGGCAGGAAAACCAGGCCCACCTGGAGAAGGAGGACTTGCTGGTCCACCAGGTGAAGGGGGAGAACCAGGACCACCTGGGCTACCAGGTATTGGCAAGCCCGGGCATGATGGTTTGCCAGGACAACCAGGGTTCCCAGGCGGTAAAGGGGAATCAGGCCCACCAGGTTTGCCAGGGGGCTCAGGCCTACCTGGTTACGGAAAGCCAGGATATCCTGGACCAAAAGGAGACAAAGGACATGGAGGTTTTTCTGGAGCTCCAGGCCCAAAAGGTGACAAAGGTCATGGAGGTCTCCCAGGGCAGGAAGGCCTTCCTGGACCCAACGGGCCACCGGGCCTGCCCGGTACCATTGGGCCACCTGGGGGTCTTGGTTTCCCAGGTCCGAAGGGAGAAGGTGGCAATGGAGGGCCAAAGGGGCTGCCAGGTCCTAAAGGTGAGCCAGGGCCTCCAGGGCTTCCTGGACAGGGTGGGTATCCTGGAGAGGGTGGTCAACCAGGACCGAGAGGTATACCAGGGCCACTGGGTCCGAAAGGGGATAACGGCCACAAAGGGTTACCTGGCCTCCCTGGAGCTCCTGGAATGCCCGGTTCAAGGGGAGAAGGTGGAATGCCTGGAGAAAAAGGTCACCAGGGACCCAAGGGAATCCCTGGAAATTTTGGTCCAGGTGGGCCACTTGGTCCTCCCGGTCTTCCTGGGCCAAAAGGCGAGCTTGGTCCTCCAGGGAAACCTGGCTACCCCGGCGAAGGTAAACCTGGTGTTCCAGGCGCTTTAGGGCCCCAAGGGAAACCTGGCAACGGTGGACCCCCTGGTCAGCCTGGACAACCAGGACAACCTGGTCCCCCTGGCCCACCCGGACCCCCCACCCAACCACCTGGTCTTGGTGAAATCCTCCCTGAGCTGGGTCCTGGTCTGGACGGTCTTAAACAAGGCGGTTACAAGAAACCAAAGAATGGAGGGGACAGGAACGGCCTGGAGATGCCAGCATTCACGGCTCAGCTCACCAATCCTTTCCCCCCCGTAGGCTCCCCTGTGGTCTTCGACAAGCTCCTGTACAATGGCCATCAGGACTACAATCCCCAAACCGGCGTCTTCAGCTGTACCATACCGGGAATCTATTACTTTGCTTACCACGTCCACTGCAAAGGAGCGAATGTGTGGGTGGCGCTGGTCAAGAACAATGAGCCTGTGATGTACACATATGATGAGTACAAAAAGGGCAGCCTGGACCAGGCGTCAGGGAGTGCTGTGCTCCCCTTACAGCAAGGAGACACTGTGCATGTACAGCTTCCATCTGACCAGGCAGCAGGACTTTATGCCGGTCAATATGTCCACTCTTCATTCTCCGGATATTTATTGTACCCAATGTAAAGATCAACAACAACAAAAAGGGCATCCACACCACAACTCACTCCATAGCTGTTTTATTCATTTTAAAATGTTGACCTCAATAGTGACACATGACAACGGTGAAAACTCGGCTCAGAAGTATGCAGGAGTGCTACAGCTATAGTATGTTTCTGCCTTTGTATTGCAGTATTAGATGGGTGAAAAAAAAATAAAAATCAATCTCTGCAATACATTTAATTTACCCCAGAAATTAATTTGGCAAAACCCTCAGATAAATTATTTGAGATGTCTGCATGTTGATATTCAGATAATTTTGCAAATTACAATTTCTTTTGGTTAATAGGGGGTAAAAATGTTGCAAATGATTGAGAATACTGACTATCCCAGTTGTAGCAGTGTCATCCACCTCACGTGATTGACAGTGTTTATAGAGAAAACATGGTTGCTGACATGCTATGGCGCTACTGTGGATAGCAGCATATTACATTGGAAACCGTGTGTTATTTTTTATTAAAGAGAACTATTTTCAGGATGGAATTATTACATTTGCCCAACATGTTCTTCTCCTTATGTGAATACATAGCATTTGTTTGTATTTTATATTTGCATATCAGATTTATGTTATGTGCACTCAGTATATCCGTTCTTAGCATTCCAACAGTCACAGCCATTATGACGCCACTAAAGGGCTAGCCGTCTGCCGCAGCTTTCATAAGCAAGCATCAACGCATCAGCTTTACCTGTCATGCATACCTAATGTTAGTACACAATTATTCTTCAGAGGTTATTCTTCCATGTGTGGACTTTTCAGAAGACATTCTAATGTCTTTATTTCATGCCAGATTATACTTTTGGCATATAAGTAACACTGTTACATTCACAGTATGTTCCCCTTTAACAACATGATTTTCCTGATCCCATAGTTCCTCCACGACAGATTGATTTCTTTTTTATCATCATCAATTTATTCACGTTGTTCCAGATTATGCAGTAGTGTCTACCATTTTTATTTATTGATATCATATTTGGAAATGAGATGGTTTCATGGTTTGGAACCTAAAATAAAATAAAATTGATATGCAACATAGTGAAGACATTTGGTTGTAAGTTGCCCATTTCATCTGTTGTGCATTAATAAATAAATGGGAGTTATGGGAGATTGAAGGTGTGTATAGTCAACATTTCCAATATGCACATTAAGTTTAAAAGTCAACCACACTTCTCTAAGGTATGTGGCAGTATTCCTCTCTGTCATTTATTTGTTTAACTACTGATTTTGTCTGAAATTGTAAATGTGTATACCTGTTGAGACTGCCTTGAAGGAAAAAAGAAACGTTACCTGACAATGGTGCTAAACATATAACCAAATGAAGGACTTAGTATAATGTTTTTGGCACTATTATTGTTTTTCTAAATAAAGATGAAGTGATTAAAACAATGTGTTGTCTTCTTCAATTGCTACTTGTTGCATTGGGCCTGCACACAAGCGGTGTTCACATTTGGCCTGCACACAAGCTGTGTTCACATTGGCATTTTGAAGTGACTCAAATCAAAAAAAATTGTATATCCGATTTTTATCTGTTATTTTTCCTGCCATCTGAACTGCCAAAAAGCACATGGAATCAGATATTTCAAGCCACATTTCAAATTATCTTCGTAGGTGGTATGAAATCAGATACAAATCTGAGTCCTGGCCATGCGACTTGAGTCTGAACTGTCTAATCTGACTTATTTGGCAGATCTTGCTGCTTGCTGGCCACTCTGACAGTTTGACAAGAACATGTGGTAGCCAACTTGCTTGTTAATTGTTTACAAGCAAATTAGTGAATGTGCTACCTAGCGAGCTAGTTGACTGCTATGGCTATCCAAAAAGGACTTGTTTTTAAAGTTGAATCATCTTATCCTTTGAGTTCTTACACTATGATTTTGAACATTTAAAGCAACTAGTAAACGTCCATGGCAGGCATTGTTGTCACCTTAGCCTGTTACATAACTTTTGAGAGATAGGAACCACAAGCACCACCACCAATCAGCCTACACCACTGCGCACACACACCTGTCATTACTATGACAACTGCCATAGCCATGTCAGCAAATGACTGCTGTCTGAACATACACATATCCCATTTGGTCACTTGTAACTTGCTGTTTGTACAGCCAGTATTCCAAAACGGATTTCAAAAACAAAACTGATTCGAGCATTAAGGACTGCAGTGGTAACGAGGGTCCAACACATGCTATTGTTGGTTACTCACTGTTTTCAAGAAGATCATCGTCATCATTTTTGTCAATACCTGTACAACACTGCATACACTCACAAAATTCAATATAATGCATTTGCTGCTGAATGTTTACATAAAGAATCTATTTATATTTGACAGACCACTAGTTATGCATCTCTCATATAGCTACAAACAAATGAATATCATAGAATACACTGCGGTGTTATACAGTGGGGCAAAAAAGTATTTAGTCAGCCACCAATTGTGCAAGTTCTCCCAATTAAAAAGATGAGAGAGGCCTGTAATTTTCATCATAGGTACATTTCAACTATGACAGACAAAATTAGAAAAAAAAATCCAGAAAATCACAATTGTAGGATTTTTAATGAATATTTGCAAATGATGGTGGAAAATAAGTATTTGGTCACCTACAAACAAGCAAGATTTCTGGCTCTCACATACCTGTAACTTCTTTAAGAGGCTCCTCTGTCCTCTACTCGTTACCTGTATTAATGGCACCTGTTTGAAATTGTTATCAGTATAAAAGACACCTGTCCACAACCTCAAACAGTCACACTCCAAACTCCACTATGGCCAAGACCAAAGAGCTGTCAAAGGACACCAGAAACAAAATTGTAGACCTGCACCAGGCTGGGAAGACTGAATCTGCAATAGGTAAGCAGCTTGGTTTGAAAGAATCAACTGTGGGAGCAATTATTAGGAAATGGAAGACATACAAGACCACTGATAATCTTCCTCGATCTGGGGCTCCACGCAAGATCTCACCCCGTGGGGTCAAAATGATCACAAGAACGGTGAGCAAAAATCCCAGAACCACACGGGGGGACCTAGTGAATGACCTGCAGAGAGCTGGGACCAAAGTAACAAAGCCTACCATCAGTAACACACTACGCCGCCAGGGACTCAAATCCTGCAGTGCCAGACGTGTCCCCCTGCTTAAGCCAGTACACGTCCAGGGCCGTCTGAAGTTTGCTAGAGAGCATTTGGATGAGCCAGAAGAAGATTGGGAGAATGTCATATGGTCAGATGAAACCAAAATATAAAATTTTGGTAAAAACTCAACTCGTCGTGTTTGGAGGACAAAGAATGCTGAGTTGCATCCAAAGAACACCATACCTACTGTGAAGCATGGGGGTGGAAACATCATGCTTTGGGGCTGTTTTTCTGCAAAGGGACCAGGACGACTGATCCGTGTAAAGGAAAGAATGGGGCCATGTATCGTTGAAGATGAAACGTGGCTGGGTCTTTCAGCATGACAATGATCCCAAACACACCGCCCGGGCAACGAAGGACTGGCTTCGTAAGAAGCATTTCAAGGTCCTGGAGTGGCCTAGCCAGTCTCCAGATCTCAACCCCATAGAACATCTTTGGAGGGAGTTGAAAGTCTGTGTTGCCCAGCAACAGCCCCAAAACATCACTGCTCTAGAGGAGATCTGCATGGAGGAATGGGCCAAAATACCAGCAACAGTGTGTGAAAACCTTGTGAAGACTTAAAGAAAACATTTGACTTCTGCCATTGCCAACAAAGGGTATATAACAAAGTATTGAGATAAACTTTTGTTATTGACCAAATACTTATTTTCCACCATAATTTGCAAATAAATTCATTAAAAATCCTACAAAGTGATTTTCTGGATTTTTTTTCTCATTTTGTCTGTCATAGTTGAAGTGTACCTATGATGAAAATTACAGGCCTCTCATCTTTTTAAGTGGGAGAACTTGCGCAATTGGTGGCTGACTAAATACTTTTTTGCCCCACTGTAGGTGTCACATTTATGGGCAAGTTGCAGCTTTGTGCAGGAGGGATAATCCAAGATGTGGGAAGTGTGAAGGAGGACATGGGACAGAGCAATGTGTAGTTTCGATGGAAAAAATGTGTGTGTCAACTGTGCCCATGTTGCGGAGAATTGGAGGTGTCCGGTGCGAGAGAGGCAGGTTGAGGTGGCTAGGGTCAGAGTAGTGCAGAAGATGTCCTATTATGAGGCAGTGAAGAAGGTAGAGGAAGGTGGATAAAGTGTAAGGGATTCTGAGAGGATCCCTGTGAATAGTAGATCTGTGCCAGAACAGAGGGATAGGCTAATGAGCGATATACTGTATGTTTCAGTAAGGTTGGCTCCTTAGCAATGGTTATCAACTGTACCACAGTGATGGAATGTAAGTCACAGAAAATATATGTTGTGGTGGCAGCTGCAGAAAAGTACTTGGGTGTACGATTTGACTTCAGAAGAGTTACAGGGTGTGTTGAGTGGTAGTGTCCCGTCCTCTCAGGTCGTTGGCCTGGGGTAGAATCAGATACGGTTAAAGTAGTGAAATAAGGTGGTGGGTTTTAATGAGTGTAAGGTTAGTTGGTAGGGTAATTAAAAATATTTATTTTTCCCGTTTCCCCTTTTCCTATTTTGTATCACAAAGTGTAATGGATTTAAAATATTGTTCAAAGGATTTTTAAACGTTCAATTAACAAACGTATTTCGAACCTCACGAAGAAGAAGAAGATCATAGCCTGTCGCAATGAGCGTTTCCGTTTCCAACTGTAGTATAACTTTTTGGATTGTCCCTCACTACCATCCGTTCAGTCATCTGTCCAATCACAGACTGAATAGTCAACACTTCCGTATTGCACATGTCTACGGGAGAAAGGAGGAATGTCCACCGAGTTTAATCGCAATAAGTTTGTTAATTGAACGTGTAACGACTATTGTTGTACTGAAAATACAGTAAGTATTACATTAACTTATGTCTAGCAAACTAAACTTTATTCGCAGTTGTCTGTATTTTGTTTTTGCAAGGCGTCTACGGCAATGAGACTTAAGCTAGCAGTACCACTAAGTTGGCAAGTTGGCTAGCAGTACCACAAAGTTGACTTGTACATTGTCATGCATTTCCTCATTTACAATCCAGGACGAACGGTGATCATGCTTGCTTAGTACAAACAGCTGGTCGATTTAGAAACTGCATACTAATAGCTGATGATGCTAGCTAGCTTGGTAACTTTAAAATTGTCTGGGTGACTTTTTACATTTTGACTTGTAACGTTACATTGTCATGCATTTCCCCACTCACAGTCCAGGACGAACTGTGAGCATGCTTGTTTAGTTTACAAGCAGCAGATCGTTTTATAAACTACATACTAATAGCTGATGGTGCTTGCTAGCTAGCTAACTAACTCGGTCTTAAAACTGTATTAGAATCAGACCTGTTGATGAATGTTTTAACACAAGGGCCTCTCAGTTCTTTCTAAATAGTCCACAGGGGGATTTAAATATTTTACTGGCTAACTAGAAATCATCCTCACCTGGCCTGGCGTTATCTGATAAGCCAGCAGAAGGGGACAGGAAAGCAGAGGGTAGCCAAGCTAGTGTTAATCCACATGCCCATCATCCTCATGTGTCCACTGTCAAGTTAACTGGGTAACCTTCAGGAAAACTAGGAGAATCAGCTATGCTTTGTACCAGTCATTTATGCATTTATGCCTCAACTAATCTATTAGCCTAATGCATAGACCTTATTCACACAAGTCATAAACTGTTATCTGTACTACCGCACGGCAGGCGGTACCTACTGCCAACAGGACCCTGAACAGCTTCTACTCCTTAGCCAGAAGACTGTTATCTGTACTACCGCACGGCAGGCGGTACCTACTGCCAACAGGACCCTGAACAGCATCTACCCCTTAGCCATAAGACTGTTAAATAGTAACCAAATATCTACCTTTTGAGTCATCACATACTCTGCAGATACTGCTTATTATCTATCCTGTTGCCTAAACACTTTACCCCTACCTATATGTAAATATCTACCTCAATTACATTGACTCTGTACTGGTACTCTGTGTATATAGTCATGTTATAATTGACTCAGTACTGGTACTCTGTGTATACAGCCATGTTATCATTGACTCAGTACTGGTACTCTGTGTATATAGTCATGTTATAATTGACTCAGTACTGGTACCCCGTGTATATAGCCATGTTATCATTGACTCAGTACTGGTACTCTGTGTATACAGCCATGTTATCATTGACTCAGTACTGGTACTCTGTGTATATAGTCATGTTATAATTGACTCAGTACTGGTACCCCGTGTATATAGCCATGTTATCATTGACTCAGTACTGGTACTCTGTGTATATAGTCATGTTATCATTGACTCAGTACTGGTACGCCGTGTATATAGCCATGTTATCATTAACTCAGTACTGGTACTCTGTGTATATAGTCATGTTATCATTGACTCAGTACTGGTACTCTGTGTATATAGTCATGTTATCATTGACTCAGTACTGGTACTCTGTGTATATAGTCATGTTATAATTGACTCAGTACTGGTACCCCGTGTATATAGCCATGTTATCATTGACTCAATACTGGTACCCCGTGTATATAGCCATGTTATCATTGACTCAGTACTGGTACTCTGTGTATATAGTCATGTTATCATTGACTCAGTACTGGTACCCCGTGTATATAGTCATGTTATCATTGACTCAGTACTGGTACTCTGTGTATATAGTCATGTTATCATTGACTCAGTACTGGTACTCTGTGTATATAGTCATGTTATCATTGACTCAGTACTGGTACTCTGTGTATATAGCCATGTTATCATTGACTCAGTACTGGTACTCTGTGTATATAGTCATGTTATCATTGACTCAGTACTGGTACCCCATGTATATAGTCATGTTATCATTGACTCAGTACTGGTACCCCGTGTATATAGGCATGTTATCATTGACTCAGTACTGGTACTCTGTGTATATAGTCATGTTATCATTGACTCAGTACTGGTACCCCGTGTATATAGCCATGTTATCATTGACTCAGTACTGGTACCCCGTGTATATAGCCATGTTATCATTGACTCAGTACTGGTACCCCGTGTATATAGCCATGTTATCATTGACTCAGTACTGGTACCCCGTGTATATAGCCATGTTATCATTGACTCAGTACTGGTACTCTGTGTATATAGTCATGTTATCATTGACTCAGTATTGGTACTCTGTGTATATAGTCATGTTATAATTGACTCAGTACTGGTACCCCGTGTATATAGCCATGTTATCATTAACTCAGTACTGGTACTCTGTGTATATAGCCATGTTATCATTGACTCAGTACTGGTACCCTGTGTATATAGTCATGTTATCATTGACTCAGTACTGGTACCCTGTGTATATAGTCATGTTATCATTGACTCAGTACTGGTACCCTGTGTATATAGCCATGTTATCATTGACTCAGTACTGGTACTCTGTGTATATAGCCATGTTATCATTGACTCAGTACTGGTACTCTGTGTATACAGCCATGTTATCATTGACTCAGTACTGGTACTCTGTGTATATAACCATGTTGTAATTGACTCAGTACTGGTACTCTGTGTATATAGCCATGTTATCATTGACTCAGTACTGGTACTCTGTGTATATAGCCATGTTATCATTGACTCAGTACTGGTACTCTGTGTATACAGCCATGTTATCATTGACTCAGTACTGGTACTCTGTGTATACAGCTAAGTAATCGTTACTCATTGTGTATTTATTATTTTTTGTCTTTCTATTATTCTCTCTGCATTGTGGGAAGGGCCCGTAAGTAAGCATTTCACTGTTAGTCTACACCTGTTTACAGAGCATGTGACTAATGCAATTATTAATTCATTGGTATTGCTCATTTCATACAAATTGTATTAGTTCTATTATTTTAAAGGCTAGTTGTCTAATGTAATTAGACTGCCATTAGGTTACAATGTCTTCGAGAGTGATAGCGAATGCTGTATACTTATCTGCAGTTGTGAAATAACTAATGAGCACTAATGAGCACCTTAGAAAGCTCTAACACAATGAATGACATGTTTTACTTTGAGTTTTTTGGACAGGCGGGAACCATGGCTTCCCGAGCTGGACCTCGAGCTACTGGCACAGATGGAAGTGACTTTCAGCACCGCGAGAGAGTGGCCTCACACTACCAGATGAGGTTCGCTCTCATTTGAATGTTAATGCATTTTAGTCATTTAGCAGACGCTCTTATCCAGACCGGCTTACAGGAGCGATTAGGGTTAAGTGCCTACATAAAACAAGATGACAGGTTTTGTTCACAGTGACCCATTTGAAACATCACATTCTTGTGCTTCTCCTCTGTTTTTCTCATCAGTGTCGCCCTCAAGTCCGAGATCCGTAAGCTGAACATCGTCCATGTTCTGATCTGGCTCCTCTTAGCTGCCCAGGTGACAGTGAGCCAGCTGAACCTAGTGTCCCACAGTGTGGTGGCTGCTCCCTACCAGTGGGAGTACCCCTACCTGCTCAGTGTCATCCCCTCCCTCTTCAGCTTCATGGCCCTGCCCAAAAACAACATCAGCTACCTGGTGATCTCCATGATCAGTGCCGGCCTCTTCTGCATAGCACCGCTCATCTACGGGGGCATGGAGATGTTCCCGGTGGCCCAGCAGCTGTACCGCCACGGCAAGGCCTACCGCTTCATCTTCGGCTTCTCTGCCGTGTCCGTCATGTACCTGGTGATGGTGATCGCGGTGCAGGTGCACGGCTGGCAGATCTACTACAGCAAGAAGCTGCTAGACGCCTGGTTCACCTCCACACAAGACAAGAAGAAGAAATGAGGATAGAGGACTAAATTATTTAAACAACTGACAAGGAATGACTATTGCTGCCTGCCACTGTCTGACACCACTTCTAGGCCCATCTTCCATCTATATTTGAATTCTACATCCCCATCCCTAATTGATAGTTGTAGGACTAATTGGAATACTCAGACTGTCCTGTCGTCTTCCTGGTAACCCTCTAACCTCCATTATCTCATCTCTTGGCTCTGGTGCCTGTGGACAGATTAAGACTGGAGTTGTCTGAGACTCCAGGGTTTAATGTTGACCTGTTCTGCTGCCTTTAGAAACCGTCCTCTTTATGTCTCAGTCCTGATCTATGGAGCTGGCTGCCATAATCTGTGAGGGATACAGTTGTGTCTTTGGCTATGCCGGATTAGGTGATATGGCATGCTGTTCTATAAAATAATTTCTCTGTAACTAATATTACCTGATTTGAGCTAATAAGGTAAATAATTACCTAGAAAGTCAGGGAACCACAAAATAATGTTTATAGAGCTGTTATCTTCCGAATAAACTCTTAAAGACCTGGTAATCTTTTACATCAATAGTAGTCCGTATTTAATCGTTGCCTTATTCAGTCTCATCTGAAAGTTGTACATTCTTGGTTATCTTCACGAACCCTGGCTAACAAGTTGAATCAGCAATACAAAATGTGGTGTATTTATTTACTAAATAATCACACAGAATTACATCTACACAGAATGGATCATACATTGATTACAAATGTCATAAAGGATAACGTCCCTAGCGGACGGAACAGATATGACGGCTGGTTACATACAGAAAGGGGGTTGGGGAGCAAAAAGATTGTGTCTATCGGGCTGTAGGCAGCTACTCTATCGTAAATACGGAATCTTATGCATTCTAAATAACCGCCCATTTGGAAAAGGAAAATGTAATAAATATTTACTCTGAGCTGCGCTTCGATCGGTTGGTCGTAGATGGGAGGCCGGGTTGTCCTTTGAAGAATGTCTGGTGGTAGAACGGCTACTTGGTAGTACTGTCGTCGTGTGGTAGGACTGATACTCTGTCCGTCCTCTCCTTGCCCACATCTACAGCTGCTGCGCTAACACAATGGCTAGGAGGTATCACTTCTTTAATGAATAAGAGTTCAAAGTTCATGCCATACTTTAAGCTCATGCTATATTCTGGCTGGTATAGTCGAAATTCAACCTTCTGGCATGTAGGTCGTCACCTTCACATTGAAATTCGATGCTAATTTCGTTAGGTTCTTTCTGAGGTTGGTTCTGTAGGTGGTACTTGTCCTTTCAACGTGGGGACCTCAAGTCCGCACGTCCTTGGAACAGAAAGTTACATTTTCAGAAAGGGGCTTATATAGGGTTGGGAGAGAGGGCCGTGTTTCATAGTTTACAACCGATGTCTGTTCACATGGGCGGGGCCACTGAGTTGAGCAAAGTTCACTCATGAAAACCAATTCTCATTTAGAAGCTAAAATTACATTTAATATTTTCACAAATAGTTTCATATTTAAACATTTAAATTGCACAACAATTCCATGTGAATCTGATAACTAGAATGTGTAGACTTTCCAAGATACAGTTTGTTGTCCTATCATCAGTAATAATGTCTCAGACGCCAACTGATCTGACATTCATTAAGTACCAATGCATATTTTCAACTGGTTGGATTGCTGAAATAGGGTTCCGATTCCCACCTTTTGATGTTCCCAGACTCTGTTAACAAAGGGATTCTCAATAGTTACATCGGTAGAGTAGAGAGAGGAAAAAGGGGAAAGGTATTTATGGGGGTCATAAACCTCCCCCAACAGGCCAACGTCATGACACAGTAGCATCAATGAGGACATTGTTTCAGACTATTTTTATCCAAACTATTTAGATTTATCACTAAGCTGTTGTTTACAGACTGTCAATAGACTACTATCAGGTCTCAGATACAGTTGATAACAATAGCTTTTGCTATCAACTCTACCATTCCATTTATTGGCAGTGATAATGACATCTCTCAAAGTACAGTAGAAAACATTTCTACACTGATGCAGACACAATGAAACTGGAACAGCATGGATCATCTCCTATGTTTATAGCAACTGGCACTATGTATCCTTGTTTATGTTGTTTACAGAGTTAATTATCTTTTTTAAAGTCTCTTTACAACGGGGATCTCAGCACATCATCTGCCATTCCAACCTCCATTGACATAACTACCTCAACTACTTACACTCAAACTGACAGTCCAGCTACAGATACTTCTGGATGAAAGGAGGATACCTAGTCAGTTGTACAACTGAAATGTCTCCCACAGTTAACCCAAACCCTCTGAATCAGAGAGGTGTGGGGGGTTGCCATAATCAACATCCACTTCTTCAGCTCCCGGGGAACAGTAGGTTAACTGCTTTGCTCAGTGGTAGAACAACAGATTTTTACCTTGTCAGCTTGGGGATTTGTTCTAGAAATATTTCAGTTACTGGTCCAACGCCCTAACAACTAGGCTACCTGAGGATTTCCTTGCTTGCTAATGGCCTTATACAGCTTGTTGCGTGCGGTCTAAGTGCCGGCATCGGTTTTTAGTGGGAAATAGACGGCTAAGAATATAGATAAACTCTCTTCCTACTGTAGATAGTGTAGTCTACAGCTTATCATGAGGTACTCTACCTCAGGCAAGCAATGCTTTGAGACTTCCTTAATATTAGACATTGTGCACCAGCTGTTATTGACAAATAGACACACACACCCACCTCTTGTCTTACCAGACGTAGCTGTTCTGTTCTGCCGATGCATGGAGAAGCCAGCCAGTTCTATATTATCCATGTCGTGGTTCAGCCACGACTCTGTGAAACATAAGATATTACAGTTTTTAATGTTCTGCTGGTAGGATAATCTCAAACTGAGATCATCCAGTTTATTTTCCAGTGATTGCACGTTGGCCAATAGAACGGATGGTAGAGATGGGTCACCCACTCGCCAACAAATTCTCACAAGGCATCCCGATCTCCGCCCCCTGTATTTCCGTCTTTGCTTCACGGGAATGACAAGGACTCGGGCCTGGTCTTTGGGAAGCACTATATCCTTCGCGTCAGACTCATTAAAGAAAAAACATCTTTGTCCAGTGTGAGGTGAGTAATCACAGTTCTGATATCCAGATGCTCTTTTCGGTCATAAGAGACCGTAGCAGCAACATTATGTACAAAATAAGTTACAAACAATGCAAAACAACAAACATAGCACAGTTGATGGCTGCCCTTTACGGGCTCCGAACCCCCTCCAGCGCCATTATCGTTATCCAACCTACCAGGCAGTCTGAGGTCCTTAGCGCTCTGGAGCAGGTCTTCATCAAGGATTGCTCTGTACTTTGCTCCGTTCATCTTTCCCACGTTCCTGACTGGTCTCCCAGCCCCTGCCGCTGAAAAACATCCCCACAGCATGATGCTGCCACCACCATGCTTCACCATAGGGATGGTGTCAGGTTTCCTCCAGACGTGATGCTTGGCATTCAGGCCAAAGAGTTCAATCTTGGTTTCATTTTGGCAAACCCCAAGTGTGCTGTCATGTGACTTTTACTGAGGAGTGACTTCCATCTGGCCACTCTACCATAAAGGCCTGATTAGTGGAGTGCTGCAGAGATGGTTGTCCTTCTGGAAAGTTCTCCCATCTCCAGAGGAACACTGTCAGAATGACCATCGTGGTTCTTGGTCACCTCCCTGACCAAGGCCCTTCTCCACTGATTGCTCAGTTTGGCCGGGTGGCCAGCTCTAGGAAGAGTCATGGTGGTTCCAAACTTCTTCCATTTAAGAATGATGGAGGCCACTGTTCTTGGGCACCTTCAATCCTACAGAAATGTTTTTGTACCCTTCCCCAGATCTGTGCCGCGACACAATCCAGTCTTGGAGCTCTACAGACAATTCCTTTGACCTCATGGCTTGTTTTTTTCTCTGACATACAATGTCAACTGTGGGACCTTATATAGACAAGTGTGTGCCTTTCCAAATCATGTCCAATCAATTGAATTTACCACAGGTGGACTCCAATCAAGTTGTAGAAACATGTCAAGGATGATCAATGGAAACAGGATGCACCTGAGCTCAATTTTGATTTCTTACAGCAAAGGGTGAATACTTTTTTTTAAATAAGGTATTTCTGTTTTGGGTTTCAATAAATTTGCAAAAATGTCTAAACCTCTTTTCGCTTTGTTATTATGGGGTATTGTTTGTACATTGATGAGGAAACAATTGTATTTATTCCATTTTAGAAAAAGACTAAGGTAACACAATGTGTAAAAAGTCAGGGGTCTGAATACTTTCCGAATGCTCTGTATATGGCTGCATGCATGGGCTCCTGAGTGGCACAGAGGTCTAAGGCACTACATCTCAGTTCTAGTGGCGTCACTACAGACCCTGGTTCGATTCCAGGCTGTCTCACATCGGACTGTGATTGGGAGTCACATAGGCCGGTGCACAATAGGCCCAGCGTCGTCCGGGATTGGCCGGGGTAGGCCGTCGTTATAAGAAAAATAATTGACTTGTCTAGTTAAATAAAATGCAAAACTACCAGGCAATAACATCATTCTGTCTTTTAGGACTGCCTGCGGTTGTGGTGGCCCTCACCTTAGGAATTAGTTACAGAGTGGATGATCCACTGGGATACATGCAGGAGGAATTGTGAGTTAATACTGTACTGTACTACTTCTCTGTATTATACTGTACTGCCCATAGGAAAACAATCTGTTGTTCACTCGGATATCCTCCAGATCTTTTGTGACTACCTAGAGCTTCTCAATTCGGAATCATTCTGTGACCATTTGTGTCTGGGTTATTGCTCCTAAAGGCCCCTTGGGAGAAATATTGAGATGTTAGAGACTTCTATGATACATATATAGGACACATGAAGTTGAATTGAGATTATCGTTTTGGCAGTATTTGAGAAGTATGATCAGCAGAGGTCTCATCATTGTAAACCGTTGAGCTCATCCTTGCCTCTGTTATTTTAGAGGAGACAAGTTTGAGACTTTTATTAGGCTAATGATCTTTGTCTGAGGGGATCATTTCAGAAATGTCTAAGAAGTATGAGCCATAAAGGAGATCTCTACATTGTATGTGCAACGTCTCATCCTCGTCTCATTTATCTTAAAATGACTACAGAAGCAATACATCAGCTTGATTAATGAGATGAGACAATTGATAATTTAATTTGTTAGCATTCATTTGCAGTATTAATGATTAGCTGTTCAAAACAAGAATGAAAACTGATACAGTTCAACAAATGTATTCAACAGTGCTTATTATATCAACAAAGCATCTCACTTTTCATTCCCAGCACTCCCTTTTGCACACTGCTGCTACTTGCTATTTATTATCTATGCATAGTCACTTCACCCCCTCCTACATGTACAAATGAGCTCAACTAACCTGTACCCCTGCACACTGACTCGGTACCGGTGACCCCTGTATATAGACTCGTTATTATTATTGCATTACTTTTTATTTTAGTCTACTTGGTAAATATATTCTTAACTCTTCTTGAACTACACTGTTGGTTAAGGGCTTGTAGGTAAGCATTTCATGGTAAAGTCTACACTTGTTGTATTTGGCGCATGTGACAAAGTTTGATTTGAGATTGGTTTCCATTAACTGTAAGAATGTAAATACAATGAATATACAGCATATGCTCTTGTACATATGCTCTTGTACATATGCTCTTGTATTAGTTAAACCCCAAAATAATATTGTAGAGATGAAAATAGGCAGTTGTCACCCACCAGATGTAGTCAACAAAAAGTCTAACCTACATGTGACACCAAGTACATAGCAGTATGTTCTTAAATGAACCTTATTGCAAATATGAACATTGTACACAAACAAAAATATTTGAGTCACTACTCTGTCCTGCTCTGGTCCTACACTTGTTGATGAATGCCTCCATCGATTCCGGTCCAACCATCCAAGGAAGCACATCGCAAGACAGGCTGGAATAAAGTATATAAAACATTTCATGAATATTTTGACAAATAACACCTGACATTTCTACTCAAGGACTCAGTATGCAAAACACAAACATCTTAAAAAAAACATTGGGGATTTTAGTTTGTTTTAGAGGTATTTAAGATACAGTTTTCAGAAACTTGATTTGACTTGATTGCAGAGATGAATTAGCATATAACATACGTAAATCCTTTTCATCAAGAATCAATCCTAATTTGCTGTAGGCAGTTAAGGAACAAAGTAACCTAGCTTTGAGAAAATACTTACTTAGAATTCCGCTGACCTTCTTCCGGTCGAGGACTCGCTTCCCCTCGGGGATCTTGCCATGGCGTCCAAAGGCAAATGAATTGACACATTCTTCCACTGAGAAAAAACAGTCAAAAAGGATATGAAACAGATGCAAGAAATCTTGCCTAGATGCCTGATGGATGGCAGCAAGGTGGAAGGATGAGAGGAACATGCCACTGTCAGGAAACAACTCTCGCTCGCCGGACAGCACCGATGGCTTTCTCTCCTGTAGCTCACAGTGTTGCTCTCCAACGATGTGCAGCTCTCGGATCTGGACTGGGTCTGAGATGAGACAATAGCACATACAGTACATTCATTATGATTAGGCCCAATCACTCTTCCAAATGTAAAAAAACAAACAAACAGAAATGGGGTTGGAGAAGTTGTTCAAAATGATTTACAATTCAACTTCACAAAATAAAGTTTGATAGGTGACATGATATTAATTACTTACCTATTCTCAAAATTACTTCCTCCATCCTTCCCTTGTCACACAGGATTTTTTCAACCTCATCCCTCATCACATAGCTGCCGTGCGGCTGGTGTGAGCTGACCCACTGGAGCTGGTGTGTGCTGTCCCACTGAGGCTGGTGTGTGCTGTCCCATTTGGGCTGGTGTGTGCTGTCCCATTTGGGCTGGTGTGTGCTGTCCCACTGAGGCTGGTGTGTGCTGTCCCACTGAGGCTGGTGCTTTCCATCCAGTGAGGGCTGGTGTGTGCTGTCCCACTGAGGCTGGTGCTTTCCATCCAGTGAGGGCTGGTGTGTGCTGTCCCACTGAGGCTGGTGCTTTCCATCCAGTGAGGGCTGGTGTGTGCTGCCCCACTGGAGCTGGTGTGTGCTGTCCCACTGAGGCTGGTGTGTGCTGTCCCACTTAGGCTGGTGCTTTCCATCCAGTGAGGGCTGGTGTGTGCTGTCCCACTGTGGCTGGTGTGTGCTGTCCCACTGAGGTTGGTGCGTTCCATCCAGTGAGGGCTGGTGTGTGCTGTCCCACTGAGGCTGGTGCGTTCCATCCAGTGAGGGCTTGTGCATGCTGTCCCACTGGGACTGGTGAATTCCATCCAGTGAGGGCTTGTGCATGCTGTCCCACTGGGGCTGGTGTGTGCTGTCCCACTGGGAATGGTGCATTCCATCCAGTGAGGGCTTGTGCATGCTGTCCCACTGGGGCTGGTGTGTGCTGTCCCACTGAGGCTGGTGCATTCCATCCAGTGGGAGCTGGTGCGTGCTGTCCCACATGGGCTGGTGTGTGCTGTCCCACTGAGGCTGGTGCATTCCATCCAGTGGGGGCTGGTGAGTGCTGTCCCACAGGGGCTAGGGGAAGCTGTCCCTGCACTGCTGGTGGATGCTGTCTCACCAGGGTGGGTGTGTGCTGTCTCATAGGGGTTGGGGAATGCTGTCCAACTGGGGTTGGTGCGTGCTGTTCAATTGGGGCTGGTTGATGCTGTCTCACCAGGGAGGGTGCATTGCCACCATAGAGATGGACAGGCTGTGTTTTGTCTGCAGAGAGTAGGTATTGATCTGACATCTTCACCGTGTTCAGACAGTGGGCTCCTCAATTATTAGTGTCACTTGACACGTAAGCTTAAATGTTCAGATGTGGGTGACTGACGTACTGTTGGTTGAGGTGGGAAGCCCTTCTCTTGCTTGTCCATATCTAAGAATCTGTCATTGTTTTTCTTTCAAACCTTTTTTTCAATCTGGTCTGGCTGCCCAGTGTATTCAACAGTGGCCTTGTAAAATCTGCCGTCTGACCACTTGGCTAGAATGGTTACTCCTGACCTAAGATCTTGCAGCTGTCTGATAGGAACTGCCTCTTCACCTAGAATATCAGATGTTTGGAAGATTTTTGCAGTGCATCCATTCTCAAACCTCACAAAAGCAAAATGTCCTGAAAGAGAAATTGAAATGAGGGAGAGAAAATGTTAAAGCCTTATGTCACTCAAAAGATCACTGGTTGAGACATGAGACATTCTCCTGGTGCTTATCCTACAGGTAGCAGACATTCAAATGATTTCAGATTAGTGCAGTACTTACCAGAATGCTCATTTGGGTCCAATTCTGGAGACATATCCTGCACTTTCTTTGTGGAAAACCTTTGTCTCTATGGAGGACAATTCTTCTTAGCTGCTAACCCGGTTGTAGTTATATTACTGTAGCTACATGCAGCTGGCTACATGCAGCAGAAATACAACAGCACGCTATCATTTTCCATTTTGATATAGCCCTGAAAATGATATTATTTCACCTTGGGGTACGAAAATGTAATCGTTCACAGTGTATTCAGTTGATTATGATTCTTATCTTCTTAGCAAATTCAAACTATCTGTGGCAAGGATCCGCGTGGATCACTCATCGTCAGCATCAGCAAAGCAATGACCTCAATTTTAATTCCAATCGTCTTTCACGTGGGTCTTTGACTGGCGTCCAATAACATTTCAAGTAAGGTCGTCCAATATGTTCTTTGAAATAAACGCAAAACAGGGTTGATTAGGTAGTTGCCAGGGAGCAAATATACGTTATATGGTTTTGCCAGGGAGCTTGTACAAACTCACAGGGAAAAGTTGCGTTTGTGTTTGCAAGAGCTAACTAAGTAAAATAGCGTTATCTTTTAGTATTAGTCATGCAAGTTTATCACATCATTTACTTCAGTCGAGACCCCCATGCATATTGAATTACAATATAACAATATAACTACTAGCTGGTAGCCTTAGTATTTCAGCATATGTGTGTACTGTATATAAGGGACAAAATTCCTAACAATTTTATTTGGTAATGCACATTAGTATTGCATCTTGAACAAGATGTATTAGCCTACGTATCTTGATGATAATTGTGTGAGTTGTGGCACTGGGCTAGCCATAATTAATTGTATCTTTATTAAATAATATTGGAGACTCAAAATGACAAGACCAGAGCCTGGAAGCCGATGGAGAAGAAAGATGAATAAAGACCATGCTGGGCCACTTAAAGGAATGCACATTTGGTGAGTGGCGTGGCATTGCTCAGCCATATTTTAACATAGCAGACACCCGCATGAATGGAATGCAAGCACCCCGTCAGGATGGATCGACGCACCCAGGGCAGAACACACGCCCCATCAGGACAGGACACACCCGCCCCATCAGGGCAGAACACACACGCCCCATCAGGACAGAACACACCCGCCCCATCCGGACAGAGCACACCTGCCCCATCAGGACAGAACACACCCGCTGCATCAGGGCAGAACACAAACACCCCATCAGGGCAGAACACACCCGCCCCATCAGGACAGAACACACCCGCCCCATCAGGACAGAACACACCCGCCCCATCAGGACAGAACACACCCGCCCCATCAGGACAGAACACACCCGCCCCATCAGGACAGAACACACCCGCCCCATCAGGACAGAACACACCCGCCACATCAGGACAGAACACACACTCCCCATCAGGGCAGAACACACCCGCTCCCTCAGGACAGAACACACCCGCTGCCTCAGGACAGAATACACACTCCCCATCAGGGCAGAACACACCTGCTGCATCAGGACAGAACACACCTGCTGCATCAGGACAGAACACACCCGCCCCATCAGGACAGAACACACACTCCCCATCAGGGCAGAACACACCTGCTGCATCAGGACAGAACACACCTGCTGCATCAAGACAGAACACACCCGCTGCATCAGGGCAGAACACACACACCCCATCAGGGCAGAACACACCCGCCCCATCAGGACAGAACACACCCGCCCCATCAGGACAGAACACACCCGCCCCATCAGGACAGAACACACCCGCCCCATCAGGACAGAACACACCCGCCCCATCAGGACAGAACACACCCGCCCCATCAGGACAGAACACACCCGCCACATCAAGACAGAACACACCCGCCCCATCAGGACAGAACACACCCGCCCCATCAGGACAGAACACACACTCCCCATCAGGGCAGAACACACCCGCTCCCTCAGGACAGAACACACCCGCTGCCTCAGGACAGAATACACACTCCCCATCAGGGCAGAACACACCTGCTGCATCAGGACAGAACACACCTGCTGCATCAGGACAGAACACACCCGCCCCATCAGGACAGAACACACCCGCCCCATCAGGACAGAACACACCCGCCCCATCAGGACAGAACACACCCGCCCCATCAGGACAGAACACACCCGCCACATCAAGACAGAACACACCCGCCCCATCAGGACAGAACACACCCGCCCCATCAGGACAGAACACACACTCCCCATCAGGGCAGAACACACCCGCTCCCTCAGGACAGAACACACCCGCTGCCTCAGGACAGAATACACACTCCCCATCAGGACAGAACACACCCGCTGCCTCAGGACAGAATACACACTCCCCATCAGGACAGAACACACCTGCTGCATCAGGACAGAACACACCCGCTGCATCAGGACAGAACACACCCGCTGCATCAGGACAGGACACACCCGCCCCATCAGGACAGAACACACCCGCTGCATCAGGACAGGACACACCCGCCCCATCAGGACAGGACACACCCGCTGCATCAGGACAGAACACACCTGCTGCATCAGGACAGAACACACCTGCTGCATCAGGACAGAACACACCCGCTGCATCAGGACAGGACACACCCGCCCCATCAGGACAGGACACACCCGCTGCATCAGGACAGAACACACCCGCTGCATCAGGACAGGACACACCCGCCCCATCAGGACAGGACACACCCGCTGCATCAGGACAGAACACACCTGCTGCATCAGGACAGAACACACCTGCTGCATCAGGACAGAACACACCCGCTGCATCAGGACAGGACACACCCGCCCCATCAGGACAGGACACACCCGCTGCATCAGGACAGAACACACCTGCTGCATCAGGACAGAACACACCTGCTGCATCAGGACAGAACACACCTGCTGCATCAGGACAGAACACACCTGCGCCATCAGGACAGAACACACCTGCTGCATCAGGACAGAACACACCTGCTGCATCAGGACAGAACACACATGCGCCATCAGGACAGAAAACACCTGCGCCATCAGGACAGAACACACCTGCTGCATCAGGACAGAACACACCTGCTGCATCAGGACAGAACACACCTGCTGCATCAGGACAGAACACACATGCGCCATCAGGACAGAAAACACCTGCGCCATCAGGACAGAACACACCTGCTGCATCAGGACAGAACACACCTGCGCCATCAGGACAGAAAACACCTGCGCCATCAGGACAGAACACACCTGCTGCATCAGGACAGAACACACCTGCGCCATCAGGACAGAACACACCTGCGCCATCAGGACAGAACACACACTCCCCATCAGGACAGAACACACCTGCTGCATCAGGAATGAACACACCTGCTCCCTCAGGACAGAAAACAGCTGCCCCATCAGGACAGAACACACCTGCTGCATCAGGACAGAAAACAGCTGCCCCATCAGGACAGAACACACCCGCCCCATCAGGTCAGAACACACCCGCTGCATCAGGACAGATGGCTTGCTGCCATGCCAGTCTGGTGTTTCAAATCAAATCAAAGTTTATTTGTCATACGTGCCTAATACAACAGGTGTAGTAGAACTTATAGTGAAATGCTTACTTACAGGCTCTAACCAATAGTGCAAAAAAAAGGTATTAGGTGAACAATAGGTAAGTAAAGAAATAAAAACAACAGTAAAAAGACAGTGGAAAACTAACAGTAGCGAGGCTATATGCAGTAGCGAGGCTATATACAGACACCGGTTAGTTGGGCTGATTGAGGTAGTATGTAGTGTAGATATGGTTAAAGTGACTATGCATATATGATGTACAGAGAGTAGGGGGTGGCGGGACACAATGCAGATAGCCCGGTTAGCCAATGTGCAGCAGGAGCACTGGTTGGTCAGGCCAATTGAGGTAGTATGTACATTAATGTATAGTTAAAGTGACTATGCATACATAATAAACAGAGAGTAGCAGCAGCGTAAAATAGGGGTTGGGGGGAGGCACACAATGCAAATAGTCCGGGTAGCCATTTGTTTACCTGTTCAGGAGTCTTATGGCTTGGGGTTAAAACTGTTGAGAAGCCTTTTTAGCCTGGTGTTTATAGTGTAGTCTGTAGTTTTTATACTGGTGTTTATAGTGTAGTCTGTAGTTTTTATCCTGGTGTTTATAGTGTAGTCTGTAGTTTTTATACTGGTGTTTATAGTGTAGTCTGTAGTTTTTATACTGGTGTTTATAGTGTAGTCTGTAGTTTTTATACTGGTGTTTATAGTGTAGTCTGTAGTTTTTATACTGGTGTTTATAGTGTAGTCTGTAGTTTTTATACTGGTGTTTATAGTGTAGTCTGTAGTTTTTATACTGGTGTTTATAGTGTAGTCTGTAGTTTTTAGCCTGGTGTTTATAGTGTAGTCTGTAGTTTTTAGCCTGGTGTTTATAGTGTATTCTGTAGTTTTTAGCCTGGTCTATAGGCTAAATTAATTATGTGTCTATATACAGTATATCTGTTTATTTGACTGGTACTGTGTGTGTATATATATATATATATATATATATATATATATATATACATTTTGTCCGTATCTAATCTGTTTGTTTATTGTCTGTCTGTATATTCTGTTTACTGTGGCAGCACCATTTCACAGAGTCAAATTCCTGTACATGCAAATGCATTGGTGAATAAAGGTGATTCTGGTTCTGAGTTCCTTGATGGAGGAAGAAGGAGTAGCGATTGCGGTACCATCCAGCTCCCAGAATACTCAGGGTGGCGAGTACCTGTCAGGTGACCCAACAGCGATGACCCCCATTTAGATACTTCCTCGCATTCAACATTTGCTCAAACTCGTCCTCTATCCATCGATTTTGGAATATTCCAGGCTCCCTGACTGTCTAGCTTTTGTTTCGATTACTTTTATCAAGCTGGAAAGAGTGAAGTGACTATACATGCAGGTCCAGGCTAAATCTATCCTACCCTGCATCTCTAAGGTCTTCGAAAGCCAAGTTAACAAACAGATTACTGACCATTTTGAATCACATCGTACCTTCTCTGCTATGCAATCTGGTTTCCGAGCTGGTCATGGGTGCGCCTCAACCACGCTCAAGGTCCTTAACGATATCATAACCGCCATCGATAAGAGACATTACTGTGCAGCTGTATTCATCGACCTAGCTAAGGCTTTCGACTCTGTCAATCACCACATTCTTATTAGCAGACTCAACAGCCTTGGTTTCTGCCGAACATACCCTCGTAAAACTGACCATCCTACCGATCCTTGACTTCGGTGATGTCATCTATAAAATAGCCTCCAACACTCTACTCAACAAACTGGATGCAGTCTATCACAGTGCCATCCGTTTTGTCACCAAAGCCCCATATACTACCCACCACTGCGACCTGTACGCTCTCGTTGGCTGGCCCTCGCTTCATACTCGTCGCCAAACCCAGTGGCTACAGGTTATCTACAAGTCTCTGCTAGGTAAAGCCCTGCCCTATCTCAGCTCGCTGGTCACCATAGCAGCACCCACTCGTAGCACACGCTTCAGCAGGTATATCTCACTGGTCACCCCCAAAGCCAATTCCTCTTTTGGTCGCCTTTCCTTCCAGTTCTCTGCTGCCACTGACTGGAACGAACTGCAAAAATCACTGAAGCTGGAGATTCCCATCCCATTCCCATCTAGCTTTAAGAACCATCGGTCAGAGCAGCTCACAGATCACTGCACCTGTTCGTATCTATCTACCTCATTCTCATACTGTATTTATTTATTTTGCTCCTTTTGCACCACAGTATCTCTACTTGCACATCCATCTTTTGCACATCTACCATTCCAGTGTTTAATTGCCATATTGTAATTACTTCGCCACCATGGCCTATTTATTGCCTTAACTCCCTTATTTGACCTTATTTGCACTCACTGTATATAGACTTTGTTTTCTTTTTGTTCTACTGTATTATTGACTGTATGTTTTGTTCATTCCATGTGTAACTCTGTGTTGTTGTATGTGTTGAACTGCTATGCTTTATCTTGGCCAGGTCGCAGTTGCAAAGCTTACCTGGTTAAATAAAGGTGAAATAAAAAATACAATTATAATTTCAACACAGTTTCGATGTGGTTTAGGTCATTTCAATGTAGTTTGATTCAAATAATCAAATCTTGAGTTGGTTATTTGAATTAACTGTGTAGTGCTAGGGCAAAAAAACTAAACATGCACTGTACTGTACCTTCCCTGCTGCAACCAATAATGTTTTGCATAGAGAATGGTAATGCTATTGGTTGAGTGGTGCATTTTATTCATCCTGTCACATAGCTGACTTATTTGTGTGTGTCTTTACTGATCCTGTTGACAATGTGAGTTGTGTTGGAGCCAATGTACAGTACTTCCCCCTTAATATCAAAAGTAAATAATTAACTGGTATCTGCGCGTAGTCTCTGTGACAGGAGGAGAGCAGCATAAGACCCACAGACGGTCTAATAATGTGCAGTCTGCTGATACTGGATGACTGGAAACAGCAGAAATGAAAGAGCTATGGATTATGGTTGTCTTTGCTACAGGTAAGACTTGCTATATATTTGATTCATTCAGGGTGGTTTTAGATGTTCAGACATACACTGACTGTACAAAACATTAAGAACACCTGCTTTTTCTATGACATAAACTGGCCAGGTGATTCCAGGTGAAAGCTATGATGCTTTATTAATGTCACTTGTTAAATTTACTTCAATCAATGTAGATGAAGGGGGGGGGGGCAGTTTAAAGAAGGATTTTTAAGCCTTGAGACAATTGTTACATGGATTGTGTATGTGTTCCATTCAGTGGGTGAATGGGCAAGACAAAAGATTTAAGTCCCTTTGAACAGGTATGGGAATAGGTGCCTGGCCCACCGTTTTTGTTCAAGAACTGCAACGCTGCTGGGTTTTTCATGCTCAACAGTTTCCTGTGTGTATCAAGAATGATTCACCACCCAAAGGACATCCAGCCAACTTGACATAGCTGTGGGAAGCATTGGAGTCAAAATGGGACACCATCCCTTTCGACACCTTGTAGAGTCCATGCCCTGACGAGTTGAGGCTGTTCTGAGGGCAAAAGTGTGTGGAGGTGCAACTCAATATCAGGAAGGTGTTCCTAATGTTTGGTATACTCAGTGTTTGATGTTGTTGTTAAGAAGTCTTCTGTGATTGAGAATTGTGTTGGAAAATTGCTTTCAATTCAGATGTGCAAAAATGTATGATGCATTTAACTTATCAATTGATTATTACCCATATATAACCTTACTATTTTTACAATTTGGTTTATTTAATTTTAAAGTTCGATTTATAGGCAATGATTGATTTATGTTTTGTCTGTTTGTTGTGAGGGATACAATAGCATCAATGAAGACATTGTTTCAGACTGTATTTTAATCCAAACACTTTCGATTTACTGTTAAGACATTGTTTACAGACTGTAAATAGACTACTGTCAGGTCTCAGATACAGTTGATAACAGAGTAGCCTTTGCTATCAAATGTCAACCGTGTTAAAGATTTCTTTATCTCATAAACTACAGTAGAAAACATTTCTACACTGATGCAGACACAATGAAACTGGAACAGCATGGATCATCTCCTATGATTATAGGAACTGACACTATGTATCCTTGTTTATGTGGTTTACTGAATTAATTATCTTTTTTAAAGTCTCTTTTCCACAGGGGGATCTCACCACATCCTCTGCCATTCCAACCACCATTGACATAACTATCCCAACTACTGATGACCCTTTAACGCCTGACTCTCCAGCTAGTGCCCCTCCAACTAATGACATTCCAACTACTGATAATCTAACTTCTGACAGTCCAACTACCGACATGCCAACTACTGATAATCTAACTACCGACACTCCAACTATTGATAATCTAACTTCCGACACTCCAACTACTGACACTCCAACTACCGACACTCCAACTACTGAATACCCTGCAGCTACTACTGGTCATCCAACTACTAGTTACCTAACTACTACTGATCCTCCAGCTATTGGTTACATAAACACTACTGGTCTTGCAACTACTGGTTACCCTACCTCTATCCCTATCACCAGTATCAGTCTCCCCACCACCTCTACCAACACCACCACCACGTCTACCAACACCTCTACCAACACCTCTCCTACCATCTCTAACACCACCACCACCTCTAACACCACGTCTAACACCAACACCACCACCTCTCCTACCATCTCTAACACCACGTCTAACACCAACACCACCACCTCTCCTACCATCTCTAACACCACGTCTAACACCAACACCACCAACTCTCCTACCATCTCTAACACCACGTCTAACACCAACACCACCACCACCTCTCCTACCATCTCTAACACCATGTCTAACACCAACACCACCCCTCCTACCATCTCTAACACCATGTCCAACACCACCACCACCTCTACCAACACTACCACCACCTCTACCACCACCTCTAGCACCATCTCTAACACCACCACCACCTCTACCAACACTACCACCACCTCTACCAACACCTCTCCTACCATCTCAAACACCACCACCACTTCTCCTATCAACTCTAACACTATGTCTAACACCAACACCACCACCACCTCTCATACGATCTCTAACACCACGTCTAACACCACCACCTCCACCTCTACCACCACCACCTCTCCTACCACCTCTACCACCACCACCACCATCTCCACCTCAACCACCACCACCACCACCTCTACCACCATCTCCACCTCTACCACCACCACCACCACCTCCACCTCTACCACCACCACCACCTCTCCTACCACCTCTACCACCACCACCACCACCACCACCTCTCCTATCATCTCTAACACCACGTCTAACACCAACACCACCACCACCTCTCCTACCATCTCTAACACCATGTCTAACACCACCACCACCTCTACCAACACTACCACCACCTCTCCTACCATCTCTAACACCACCACCACCTCTCCTATCATCTCTAACACCACCTCTACCAACACCACCACCACCTCTACCACCACCTCTCCTATCATCTCTAACACCACATCTAACACCAACACCACCACCACCTCTCCTATCATCTCTAACACCACGTCTAACACCAACACCACCACCACCTCTACCAACACTACCACCACCTCTACCAACACCTCTCCTACCATCTCTAACACCACCACCACCACCTATCCTATCATCTCTAACACCATATCTAACACCAACTCCACCACCACCTCTCCCACCATGTCTAACACCACCACCACCACCACCTCTAGCACCACGTCTAACACCACCACCTCCACCCCTACCACCACCACCACCTCTCCTACCACCTCTACCACCACCACCATCTCCACCACTACCACCACAATCCTTCCTCTGGTCTGTATCAACGGTGGTGAGCTGCAGAGTGGAGTCTGTATCTGTCCTGATGAGTGGAACGGAGAGACCTGTTCAGAGGGTACATCCACACACTTACACTATACCTAACCCTGGATCTACCATTCAGACTCCTCCACAATACTACACTACTATACCTAACACTGGATCTACCATTCAGACTCCTCCACAATACTACACTACTATACCTAACCCTGGATCTACCATTCAGACTCCTCCACAATACTACACTACTATACCTAACCCTGGATCTACCATTCAGACTCCTCCACAATACTACACTACTATACCTAACCCTGGATCTACCATTCAGACTCCTCCACAATACTACACTACTATACCTAACCCTGGATCTACCATTCAGACTCCTCCACAATACTACGCTACTATACCTATCCCTGGATCTACCATTCAGATTCCTCCACAATACTCCCTACTATACCTAACCCTGGATCTACCATTCAGATTCCTCCACAATACTACACTGCTATACCTAACCCTGGATCTACCATTCAGACTCCACTCCACAATACTACACTACTATACCTATCCCTGGATCTACCATTCAGACTCCTCCACAATACTATACTACTATACCTAACCCTCAATCTCACATCCACAGTACACACCACTACAATACTGCTCCTAACCCTGGATCTCACATTCACAGTACACACCACTACATTTTTATACCTAACCCTGGATCTCACATTCACAGTACACACCACTACAATACTACACCTAACCCTGGATCTCATATTCACAGTACACACCACTACAATACTACACATAACCCTGCATCTCACATTCAGACTACACACCACTCCGCTACTATACCTAACCCTGGATTTCACATTCACAGTCCACAACACTATTCCTTGGATTTCACATTCAGAATATACATTTAATGTTCAGTCATACATTTGCTCCATGTTGAAATGTATTTTACTTCGATAGGGAATTTCTGCAATTCCACCATCATTGGTGATTTTTCCTTCCCAAGAACAACTGTTGGCTGGTCTGCTTATTCAAAAGAGTTGTGTGATGAGAAGACAACCAGTGGTATGTTATTCACCACTTTTATTCACCTAAAATGAGAAAAATTTATTCGTCTGTTACAGTCCTAATTAATGTTGTATTAGGTAACATAAAATCTTGAGTATCTGTTCATCTTGGTTCCTCCAGCCGGTTTACCAAAAGCCTCAGCAAGATGTTTGAATGACACTGGCTCTCCAATGTTTGGTTCTCCTCACAAGCTGCAGTGTGAATTAACCCTCAGTGACATTCAAGGAAATGTAAGTCAATAGGCATATGTTTTTATTTTCTTGATTTATGACCAGTCTCAATTTAGCGTTCTTCTTTCTTTGGGTCAGTTACAGTCATCATTATGAGGAGGGGATCTTACAGTTTGAAGATCAGTAACAACTGGCTTCTACCTTCAGATCATGTATTCTGTTCCTTTATTCTGCTTAACAGTTGATGAGAAACATTATTTATTTATTTATTGTGTTTTACGTTTAGTAGACGCTCTTATCCAGAGTGACCTATAGTAGCGAGTGCATACATTTTCATACTTGTCCCCTGTGGGAATCGAACCCACAACCCTGGCATTGCAAGTGCCATTCTCTACCAACTGAGCCACATAAACTCAGCAAAAAAAGAAACGTCCCTTTTTCAGGATCCTGTCTTCCAAAGATAATTTGTGAAAGTCCAAATAACTTCACAGATCTTCATTGTAAAGGGTTTAAACACTGTTTCCCATGCTTGTTCAATAAACCATAAACAATTCATGCACCTGTGGAACGGTCATTAAGACACTAACAGCTTACAGACGGTAGGCAATTAAGGTCACAGTTATGAAAACTTAGGACACTAAAGAGGCCTTTCTACTGACTGAAAAACACCAAAAGAAAGATGCCCAGGGTCCCTGCTCATCTGCGTGAACATGTCTAAGGCATGCTGCAAGGAGGCATGAGGACTGCAGATGTGGCCAGGGCAATAAATTGCAATGTCCGTACTGTGAGACACCGAAGACAGCGCTGCAGGAGACAGGACGGACAGCTGGTCGTCCTCGCAATGGCAGACCACGTGTAACAACACCTGCACAGGATCGGTATATCCGAACATCACACCTGCAGGACAGGTACAGGATTGCATCAACAACTGCCCGAGTTACACCAGGAACGCACAATCCCTCCATCAGTGCTCAGACTGTCCACAATAGAATGAGAGAGGCTGGACTGAGGAATTGTAGGCCTGATGTAAGGCATCACCGGCAACAATGTCGCCTAGGGGCACAAACCCACCATCGCTGGACCAGACAGGACTGGCAAAAAGTGCTTTTCACTGACGAGTCGCGGTTTTGTCTCACCAGGGGTGATGGTCGGATTCGTGTTTATCGTCGAAGGAATGAGCGTTACTGCGATGCCTGTACTCTGGAACGGGATCGATTTGGAGGTGGAGGGTCCGTCATGGTCTGGGGCGGTGTGTCACAGCATCATCGGACTGTGCTTGTTGTCATTGCAGGCAATCTCAATGCTGTGCGTTACAGGGAAGACATCCTCCTCCCTCATGTGGTACCCTTCCTGCAGTCTCATCCTGACATGACCCTCCAGCATGACAATGCCACCAGCCATACTGCTCATTCTGTGCGTGATTTCCTGCAAGACAGGAATTTCAGTGTTCTGCCATGGCCAGCGAAAAGCCCGGATCTCAATCCCATTGAGCACGTCTGGGACCTGTTAGATTTCCCCCCAGAAATGTCAGGGAACTTGCAGGTGCCTTGGTGGAAGAGTGGGGTAACATCTCACAGCAAGAACAGGCAAATCTCGTGCAGTCCATGAGGAGGAGATGCACTGCAGTACTTAATGCAGCTGGTTCAGGATGTTGCTGCAACTTATACAATGTTCTGTTGAAAATCAATACTAAAATATAATAAATAAAAATCCTTGTCTCTCCCTGTTCAGATCTCCAGCAGTTCAGGTAATTTACAACAGTTAGCCTTCAGTACTCAGATCCTGACCTCCCAACCAGAGCGGCTGTCAGCTGACAACATCACCACAGCAGCTCAGATAGCTAACACACTGCTTCAGTCTGCAAATATCACAGAGGTATAACATGTTTTGAAATCAAGTCGTGAACTATGACATGTTCTGGAGAGAAACGTGAGGTTGTCACTGCAGTGACTTGAACACTTGAGGTTCATCCCCTGGTTTTGATTATGTTGCAGGACATCACAGTGGCAGCTGTAACCACCATCAGTCAGCTGCTCAATGCCAGTGAGGACAGTACACAGGAGAGAGACGCTGTCCAAAAGTACAGGAGTGTGTTTGTCTGTGTGTGTGAGCGTGCGTGTGTGGTGGTGTGTATTTCTACATATGCTTGAGTTTATGTGTGTACGTGTGCCTCAGTGCGTGTCTGTATGGGTGCATGTAAACTAATGTTTTTCTGTGTTTCTCTCCCAGCCTCACAGAGACCCTGGAGAAGTTTTCCCTGGACCAGCACAATAATGTGTCCTTGGTGGTTCAGCCCAACCTGGTAGTCCAGTCTGTCCAAGTACCAAGTGACACAGTAGGGATCCAGTTTACTGCTCTGACTGGTGGGTGAGACTGCTAGTGAACCTACACACTGGCATTTAAAGTGATAGTTTCTATCTGTGTTGACAGACTGTGTAAAACTTCTCAATTTTCAAATGTTTCTCCTCTGATGGTCAATAAGGTTTGGTATGGATTTGATTTGTTGTACTGCAGAACTGTGGTGGCTGCTGAAGATGGCTCATATTAATGGCTGTAATGGAGCGAATGGAATAGCATAAAACACATTGATGTATTTGATACAATTCAACTTATTCTGCTTCAGCCGTTACAATGAGCCTGTACTCCCATGAATGTGCCACCCACCTCCTGTGGTACTGAAGTAACACTATATTGTTCTGATTTAAATTGCTAAATCAAATGAATCTCCTTCTCCAGGAAGATCTGGTAATTTTGTGGCCAACAGAATTCATCTCAACACAAATACTTCTGAACTGATAGCTGATGAAGGAGGTGCGACCGATGTCCAGATTGTCTTAAAATTCACACCAGGTGAGCCAGTGTTGGTATGCAAACATAGTGTATGAACTCAAATTTCAATTTCCTTGTTCCGCATTCACCAAGAGAGCTTAACTGCTCTTTGTGGTCTCCAAACATTTACATTTAGAGTCACTATCGAGATAAGCCCTCAAGGCAAGGTCAAACTACTCATGTATATGAAGTCCTGATATGAACAACAATCACTCTTTCTCCCTCTCTCTCTCTCCCCTCTTTCTCACCCCACTCAGTTTTACGTAGTAAAAACACAAACAACTCCATTGGTTTTGTGCTCTACCAAAACGACCGGTTCTTCAGGTCCAGGGCTTTCAGAGCTTCTTCAGGGACCAGCAGAAGGGTCATCTCTGCTAACCTGGGACAAGTGTCTGGGTTACATGTTGAGATGCTCTTCAAGCCCACAGTAAGATTTCTCTTAGAATCAATAAACACAACGTGGTCCAAATTCTCTGGGAAATGCATTGGGAAGTTATTCATGATCTAAGTCACATGTTTGACACCCCTGATCGAAGTTCTCCATTGATGCTTATCCGCTACAGGGAACATATGTTGTCTTGTACATAATACAATCTATTATAATTGGTATTTCTTCTTTCCCACATTTACTTAAACCTGTTAGACTTCACAATTGACTGAGAATTTTAAAAAGATGAGTACTGTGAGTACACGTCTTTTGCTGAAGGATTTACAGTGAGTTTGTGTCTGTTCTCACTTCTCAGGCTATTCCCAACGCCTCCCTCTATGACTTTGCCTGCGTGTCATGGAACTACACGTTGAAAGACTGGCGCACCTTTGGCTGCTCCAAAGTCAACCACTCAGCAGACGGCCTGCGATGTTTCTGCAATCACACCACTAACTTTGCTGTACTGATGGTGAATAGCTAGCTGCCTTCATCTCCCTTTTACTAACCACACTCTGACATATCTGGCGTTCCTAGACTTTTTTGAAACATGACCCCATTTTGATATCTGAAGATTCTCGTGACCCAGCCATTTTGTAGTGTCTTAGCTCTTATTACTATTGGACATAATAAGAAAGTCTCCAATACAAGGAAGTGAACTGGAGCTTCACATTTGCTAAAGCTAGTTAGTGCAAGTACAGTGCTCTGTTCTTAAAGGAGACATCAGTAATTAACAGAACATGACATTCCTTCTCTTATACAATCAGAGTAACTTCTACCAAACCACAACTGAAACATTTCCCAGAACTTGTTGTCGTTATTTTGCATCTTTTGATTTGAACTTGAACAGTTCATTTTTGTTTGTGTTTGTTTGTTTATAAGTCCAGTCTGTCTGGTGTCTTCCTTCTGGGTAGCGCCTTGGATTGTCTGGTGTCTTCGTTCTGGGTAGCGCCTTGGATTGTCTGGTGTCTTCCTTCTGGGTAGCGCCTTGGATTGTCTGGAGGCTCCTGCACATCTGCAGTGTGTGCTTGGTCCATAATAGTTTCTGCTATAGCAGCACCTTCATCCACACGTTCTCTTCTTTCAGCCTGGGGTCTCTGTACCGTCCCACCGTCTTCTACAGTTCCCTGTGTGTCACTCTCAGGATCTCTCTGTGCCTGTTCTCTCTCGATTGTTGTTCTGTTTTCCGTGGAATGCATTTGGTTAATGTGACGGCGCCACATTATGTCTGGGCTCACTTGAACCTGGTAAGTTCTGGGTCCCGTTTGTGTGTGTACGGTCCCTCTTGTCCATTTCCTCACCCTTCTGTAATCTCGCACCATCACTTCCTGTACTGTTTGGAGATGGCGTTCCCGGCCGACATGAATCTTGAAAACTCATCACTTACAAAAGCTGGCACTTTGTCGCTTGCCAGCTGCAGAACCGATCCGAAGCGAGTAAAAGTTGTTCTGAGACACTATAGTCTGAGCTGAGGTGGAGGAGTCAGTGCCAAACACCTCTGTTCATTTGGAATTGACATCAACTATAACCAGAAACGTGCTTTTCAAAGGGGCTGGCGTCCACATGAATTCTCTGCAATGGGCTATTCCCATAAGTGGACTGGGGTAGGAGCAGTATGTGAAAGGTTTCCAAACATCCGCTACAGTTCTTTGCCATATCTTCTATCTGTTGATCCAGCCTGAGCCACCAGAAGTGGCTCTCGCAAGCAGCTTCATTTTGACAATTACAACATGCCTTTCATGTAGTTGCTGTAAAAGCTGTTTGTATTTCTGGGGTATGATGACTCTCAATCCCCACATCAAACATCGAAGGTTACATATGAAACCACGGTTATGTGAGCTATATGGTTCACTCCAATATATTGATGTCACTCCGTGGCAGAGGGACACATCCGAGGTGAGGATTTACAGATTTACTCCTGTGTACACCTGTCACGGATGGGGTCCGCCCCTATGTATAGACCCCATGGCCGCGACACACGTTCTCTACATACTTTTTGAGGAGCCTCTAGCACCGTAGAGAATTGTAGTAATCCATATAGCTCACATACACATAACTTTTGTTGTGTTTCACTATATTGGATCACTCCAATATATTGGTATACACGTACCAGATTTAGTCGGTGCTAGAGAAACATGGCCAGCCAGCGGCGAAGCGCGGGACCACAATGCAGGGTTTGACAATGAGGAAGGGGTCCCAGCGACGCCCAGGGCTGCTGAACCAACCACAGAGGGAGGTGCCACATTTATCCGATAGTACCTAGCAAAGGAGCAAGTGGAAACATAGCTGGCCGCAGCACAGTTATCAGCGAGGGGCTATGCCAGTCGGCTCTCAGTAGAGCCCAGGGTGCAGCCACACCTCGTGTTGAATGTGCCCCCACAGATCCCAGCACTGGCCTGCCAGTCAGGCGGTATGCTGTCTTAATCGTGTCCACGATCCAGTGAGAGAGCCTCTGCTTTGATAACCCAGCCCTCAGGACTCTCTCACCATAGCAGACAAAGAGCTGGTCTGTTGTTCTCACTGACCGTGTCTACTCCACATAGGCAGCCAGTGCCTTCACAGGGCACAGCATGCCCGGAGGAAGGCCCAGACTCCCCCTCACTGCCGGGGGGTTGTAAGCAGTCAGGATAAAAGGGATGTTCACATGCCTGTCTGACAGAACCTTCAGGAGGAATGAAGGGTTGGGCAGGAGAGATATACTCCTCCCACTGGGGTCTATACATATGAACAGGTTTCTCGCATACAGTGGGGCAAAAAAGTATTTAGACAGCCACCAATTGTGCAAGTTCTCCCACTTAAAAAGATGAGAGAGGCCTGTAATTTTCATCATAGGTACACTTCAACTATGACAGACAAAATTAGAAAAAAAATCCAGAAAATCACATTGTAGGATTTTTAATGGATTTATTTGCAAATTATGGTGGAAAATAAGTATTTGGTCACCTACAAACAAGCAAGATTTCTGGCTCTCACAGACCTGTAACTTCTTCTTTAAGAGGCTCCTCTGTCCTCCACTCGTTACCTGTATTAATGGCACCTGTCTGAACTTGTTATCAGTATTATGGCTGTCTTTGCTACAGATAAGACTTGCTCTATATTTGATTTATTCAGGGTGATTTAAGATGTTCATTAAGAGGTTAAGAGTCTTCTATGATTGAGAATTGTGTAGGAAAATTGCTTTCACTTCAGATGTGCAAAAATGTATGATGCATTTAACTTATGAAATGATTATTACCCATATATAACCTTACTGTTTTTAGTTTGGTTTATTAATTTTTAAGTTTGGTTTATAGTCAATGATTGATTTATGTTTTGTCTGTTTGCTGCGAGGGATACAATAACATCAATGAAGACATTGTTTCAGACTTTTATCCAAACACGTTCGATTTACTGTTAAGCCATTGTTTACATACTGTGAATAGACTACTGTCAGGTCTCAGATACAGTTGATAACAGAGTAGCCTCTGCTATCAGCCGTTTATTGGCAGTGATAATGACTTCTTTCTCTCATAAAGTTCAGTAGAAAACATTTCTACACTGATGCAGACACAATGAAACTGGAACAGCATGGATCATCTTTATAGCATGCTTATAGCAACTGACACCATGTATCCTTGTTAATGTGGTTTACAGAGTTAATTATATTTTATAAAGTATCTTTACTACAGGGGGATCTCAGCACATCCTCTGCCATTCCAACCACCATTGACATAACTACCCCAACTACTACTGCTCCTATAACCCCTGACCCTCCAACCACTACTGCCCCTATAACCCCTGACACTCCAACTAGTGCTCCTCCAACTAATGACACTCCAACTACTGATACAATGGGGCAAAAACATATTTAGTCAGCCACCAATTGTGCAAGTTCTCCCACTTAAAATGATGAGTCGCCTGTAATTTTCATCATAGGTACACTTCAACTGTGACAGCCAAAATTATTATTTTTTTCTCCAGAAAATCACATTGTAGGATTTTTTTTAATGAATTTATTTGCAAATTATGGTGGAAAATAAGTATTTGGTCACCTACAAACAAGCAAGATTTCTGGCTCTCACAGACCTGTAACTTCTTCTTTAAGAGGCTCCTCTGTCCTCTACTCATTACCTGTATTAATGGCACCTGTTTGAAATTGTTATCAGTATAAAAGACACCTGTCCACAACCTCAAACAGTCACACTCCAAACTCCACTATGGCCAAGACCAAAGAGCTGTCAAAGGACACCAGAAACAAAATTGTAGACCTGCACCAGGCTGGGAAGACTGAATATGCAATAGATAAGCAGCTTGGTTTGAAGAAATCAACTGTGGGAGCAATTATTAGGAAATGGAAGACATACAAGACCACTGATAATCTCCTTCGATCTGGGGCTCCACGCAAGATCTCACCCCGTGGGGTCAAAATGATCACAAGAACGGTGAGCAAAAATCCCAGAACCACACTGGGGGACCTAGTGAATGACCTGCAGAGAGCTGGGACCAAAGTAACAAAGCCTACCATCAGTAACACACTACGCCGCCAGGGACTCAAATCCTGCAGTGCAGTGCATGCTTAAGCCAGTACATGTCCAGGCCTGTCTGAAGTTTGCTAGAAAGCATTTGGATGATCCAGAAGAAGATTGGAAGAATGTCATATGAAACCAAAATATAACTTTTTGGTAAAAACTCAACTCGTCGTGTTTGGAGGACAAAGAATGCTGAGTTGCATCCAAAGAACACCATACCTACTGTGAAGCATGGGGGTGGAAACATCATGCTTTGGGGCTGTTTTTCTGCAAAGGGACCAGGACGACTGATCCGTGTAAAGGAAAGAATGAATGGGGCCACGTATCGTGAGATTTTGAGTGAAAACCTCCTTCCATCAGCAAGGGCATTGAAGATGAAAGGTGGCTGGGTCTTTCAGCATGACGATGATCCCAAACACACCGCCCGGGCAACGAAGGAGTGGCTTCGTAAGAAGCATTTCAAGGTCCTGGAGTGGCCTAGCCAGTCTCCAGATCTCAACCCCATAGAAAACATCACTGCTCTAGAGGAGATCTGCATGGAGGAATGGGCCAAAATACCAGCAACAGTGTGTGAAAACCTTGTGAAGACTTACAGAAAACGTTTGACCTCTGTCATTGCCAACAAAGGGTATATAACAAAGTATTGAGATAAACTTTTGTTATTGACCAAATACTTATTTTCCACCATAATTTGCAAATAAATTCATTAAAACTCCTACAATGTGATTTTTCTGGATTTTTTTTTCTCATTTTGTCTGACATAGTTGAAGTGTACCTATGATGAAAATTACAGGCCTCTCTCATCTTTTTAAGTAGGAGAACTTGCACAACTGGTGGCTGACTAAATACTTTTTTGCCCCACTGTAGGTGTTCCTTTTGTCCAGGTGGGAAAGGGCAGTGTGGAGTGCGAATGAGATTGTGTCATCTGTGGTTCTGTTGGGGCGGTATGCAAATTAGAGCGGGTCTAGGGTTTCCAGTATGATGGTGTTGATGTGAGCCATGACCAGCCTTTCAAAGCACTTCATGGCCACCGACGTGAGTGCTACGATAGTAGAGGGACACATCCAAGGTGAGGATTTACAGATTTACCCCCGTGAACAACTGTGTCACGGCTGGGGTCCGCCCCTATATATAGATCCCATGGCTGCGACACACGTTCTCGTTCAATTTCTCGGGGGACGTCCGTATGGTTTGAGGTAAAAACTTTATGAAGTTCACTTGGTCCTATTATTTTCCAGGAGCTGATTGAGAGGCTGGAGTACTGCTGAAAGGTTTGTGAGGAATCTTCTGTCGTAATTGATCTGTCCAGTGAAAGATCTCACTTCAGTCACATTTTGCGGTCGTGGTGCCTGTACCACTGCATTGATTTTTGTCCTGTGTTTTGGGAAATCCATTGCGGTCAATTTCATGTCGACAGAAGACAATCTTGTCTTTGAGGAACTCACACTTCTGTAAGTTTGCCTGCAGTCTGTACTCTTTGTCTTCTCAGGACCTCTTCCAGGTTAGCCAGGTGCTCTTTGTCTGTGCGTCCTGTTACGATACACTGGGTTCATGGGATTCCTTGCAAACTCTGGCCAATAGTTTGTTGCCAAATGGTTGGGCCGTTGCATTGCCAAAAACCAGGCGGTATTACCTTTTGTGTGTGTTTATTGTCAGGTACTGTTTGAACCTCTCTTCAACCGGTAGCTGCAGATAAGCCTTCACAGTTAACAAACCTATCTTTCTTCACAATAGGAACTATAGGTGTGGCCCATTCACTTTCGGCAGGATTCGTGTATCCTGTAAGCGTTCCATTTCCGCTTCCACCTTTGGTCTCAGGGAGTATGGAACAGATCTGGCTTTGCAGAATTTTGTGTTGCATCATCTCCCAGTACGCTGTGAAGCCTTTTACTGTTCCCATCTGATCACTGAAAACGGTGGCATATTTCTTCAGCAAGTGTTCCAGTGTTTGGTCTGTGCCTTTCCTTTTAGGCTGGGATGTGTGGAGCATTTTCAAGTCACAACAGTTCAGCTTTAGTTTAGACAGCCGTTCCCTGCGAACAAATAGGGGGTCAGTTCCAGGCTCCACATACACCTGTAACTGCTGTGTTTGCTTCCCATAATTCACTCTGTCTTGTAACCATTGGGCTCAATGACTCTCCTGAGTAGGTCTTCAGCAACACATTTGTTTTCTTCAGCTTGATATCCTTGAAGTGTTCATTGTAGCCAGTTGTGGAAATTATAAACACTGCAGATCCTGTGTCCAGCTCCATTTTGAGTGATGTGCCTTCGATTTCTGGTGTCACCGATATTGCGCTACTGCTGGGAGAAGTCACTGTGTTTAACATCGTTGTACCAATGAATTGTTCAACTGAATCACTGCCACTGTTCTCTGCTAGTGCATTCACAGGCCTTTTCACTTCCTCAGTTTTCCTGTTGTGACTGTAATTTGCTCTGCATGCTCTTTGAATGTCCCCTTTCTATTGCATTTGTGACCAATTTTGTCTTTGAAATGGCAGTCCTCTGCTCTGACCATCCCTGTTGCATTTTTAGGCCACACGGGGTGCTGTCGACTGCATGAGAACTTGTGCAGGCAAGTTTGTGAGAGGAGGTCAGTATTTATACAACTCAATTGCATCTTTGGTCGCGGATTCCATAGCTACAGCAATTTCAACAGCTTTTGCAAAAGTGAGATCTGATTCTGTGAGCAAACGTTTCTGAATGTGTTCATGTTTCAGTCCATAAACAAATCTTTCCCTTAATGTGTAATTTAGGTTCTCTCCAAACTGGCAATGCTCAGACAGTTTCATCAACTCTGCTACCCTCCCCTCATTCTGGTGTCTCTTCTGGAAATGAAAATGTTCCGCGATCAGGAGTAGTTTAGGTGATCTTGCAATATCTCCACAATCTCTGTGAATGTTTTCTTGGAGGGCTTCAGAGAGGCAGTCAGATCTCTTAGCAAACTGTACGTTTTGGGGCCAATCAAACTCAACAGCACTGATACAATGTTGTTTGCAATGAAGTACTGTTCCAGACGTTCAATGTAAGTTGCCTCCTTTTCTTGCGTGTCATCAAACTCAATGCTATATATTCCCTTTACCTCCGGCTCTGCGGGTCTTTGATCTGCAGCCTCATGATCGTCAGCACTCTCCTCGTCATCACTGGTTGCTGGCTGCTGCGCTACATCGTTGAAATGTTCCTCTCTTTCTACGAGCCTCGTCTGCATTCGTGATGCACAATGTAGGTAATCATCCTTGTCGCCATTGTAGTGTCTTCGCTCTTATTACTAATGGATATAATAAGAAAGACTGAATACAAGGAAGTGAACTGGAGCTTCATATTTACTAAAGCTAGTTAGTACAAGTATCAATCACATTTTTTTTATAAAGCCCTTTTTACATCAGCCGATGTCACAAAGTGCTGTACAGAAACCCAGCCTAAAACCAAACAGAAGCAAATGCAGATGTAGAAGCACGGTGGCTAGGAAAAAATCCCTTGAAATGCCAGAACCTAGGAAGAAACCTAGAGAGGAACCAGGCTCTGAGGGGTGGCCAGTCCTCTTCTGGCTGTGCCGGGTGGAGATATTAACAGTACATGGCCAAGATGTTCAAACATTCATAGATAATCAGCAGGGTCAAATAATAATAATCACAGTGGTTGTAGAGGGTGCAACAGGTCAGCACCTCAGGAGTAAATGTCAGTTGTAAGTCATTCAGACTTAGTGACAGCAGGTGCAGTAGAGAGAGAGAGAGTCAAAAAGCAAGTCAGGGTTCCATAGCCGCAGGCAGAACAGTTTAAACTGGAGCAGCAGCACGACCAGGTGGACTATGGACAGCAAGGAGTCATCTGGCCAGGTAGTCCTGAGGCATGGTCCTAGGGCTCAAGGCCCCCAAAAGAAGAGAAAGAGTGAATTAGAGGGAGCATATTTCACACAGAACACCGGATAAGACAGGATAAATACTCCAGATTTAACAGACTGACCCTAGCCCCTGACACATCAACTATTGCAGCATAAATACTGGTGGCTGAGACAGGAGGGGTTGGGAGACACTGTGGCCTCGTCCGACAATACCCCCGGACAGGGCCAAACAGGCAGGATATAACCCCATCCACTTTCCAAAAGCACAGCCCCCACACACCACTAGAGGGATATCTTCAACCACCAACTTACTACCCTGAGACAAGGCTGAGTACAGCCCACAAAGATCTCCGCCACGGCACAACCCAAGGGGGCGCCAACCCAGACATGAATATCACGTCAGAGACTCAACCCACTCAAGTGATACACCCCTCCTAGGGACGGCATGGAAGAGCACCAGTAAGCCAGTGACTCAGCCCCCGTTATAGGTTTAGAGGCAGAGAATCCCAGTGGAGAGAGGGGAACCGGCCAGGCAGAGACAGCAAGGGTGGTTTGTCGCTCCAGTGCCTTTCTGTTCACCTTCACACCCCTGGGCCAGACTACACTCAATCATAGGACCTACTGAAGAGATGAGTCTTCAATAAAGACTTAAAGGTTGAGACAGAGTCTGCGTCTTTCACATGGGTAGGCAGACCATTCCATTAAAATTGAGCTTTATAGGAGAAAGCCCTGCCTCCAGCTGTTTGCTTAGAAATTCTAGGGACAATAAGGAGCCCTGCGTCTTGTGACTGTAGCGCACGTGTTGGCATGTACGGCAGAACCAAATAGGAAAGATAGATAGGAGCAAGCCCATGTAAGGCTTAGTAGGTTAGCAGTAAAACCTTGAAATCGGGCCTAGCCTTAACAGGAAGCCAGTGTAGAGAGGCTAGCGCTGGAGTAATATGATCACATTTTTTGGTTCTAGTCAAGATTCTAGCAGCCGTGTTTAGCACTAACTGAGGTTTATTTACAAGTACAACATAGAGCAACACGGCACATGACCAAGGGTGCTCCAATCTTAAAGGGGACATCAGTAATTAGCAGAACATAACACTTTAATGTTTTGTAGTAATTAAGAGCCAATGTTAACTTTTTTATTTGGGGCTATGGCAGTCAATTGCAAAACATTTTAACAGTGTTTCTGCTTGTCTTCTTTGGTTTTAATGCAGACTGGTACACTAAATCCAGCCGCGCACAGATATGAGCTGTCAAAGGGGTACCAAGAGTTTTAATACTCAGAGGGAGACGGCTGGGTATTTATTCCCTTTGAGTCAGGAACCAAAATGTGTTGTCTGCAGCATTCGGTCATATGATGAGTGGATCAGTTTTTCAATGTCACTTCCCGGCATGTCAACTAAGTCAGGATCACACTCAAACGGATTTCTCTCCAATAAGACATTTTCTCCTCTGAATCTACGGTCACTCATCTGCAGAATGTTAGAATATTTTAGTATTTCTCTTGCATGCTTTCGTTCAGTTTCCCTAATATGTCAGTTGCATAGGCAGTGCGACACGTTTATTTTAATTTCACAGAAAGTCAGCAAAGTCTGTTTGTTTTTTTTTGCCCACTATTCAATCCTATGGAATCTGTTTTTTTGTCAGTATAGTCACGCAGCACGCTGAACATCCGCTGTGCTGTTTCATGCTCGAGAATCGTAAGACAGAACAATATGTCACCGTGAATAACATCCCCGACATGTAGTGAACAAAAGTAAATGAATGGGCATCTCGGCCCTCACAACAAATGTCCATTTGGAAAGCTGGGGACTTTTTTAGTGGTTCAGTCAGTTTCCTATTGATTGCTAGCTATAGCATCAATTCTTAGATTGACAGTGTTATCAGACAAAGGTGTTGATGTGAGTTTCTGTACCTCCTCACACCTTGTTTTCACCATATCGATTGTTGCGGTAATATACCTGAAATAGTGTGTGGTTTCACACAGTAGTGGGCCTAGCCATTCACCATGGGAATAGAGTGACCACATGTCCCGGATTGTGCAGGACAGTCCTCCATTTTGGACCTTTGTCCCGCAACCAAACCATCACGTCCCACATTTTATCAACACATTCAAACACCACCAACAATTTAGAAAAAAAACGTATTTTGTCCCATATTTCAGTCAGACATTCCAACCTGTCTCTTGCAATCCCGTTGCCTGTATACCTGTATATAGTAAGGATGTGGTAGCTTACAGCCATGGTGATGTTAAAGACTTTTCTCCAATCAGTGTTGAGATCTGACATTCTGCTCAGCACAAGATGAGACCTAGGCCTATCATCAACCAATATTTCTCAAAACCTTTCAGACTAAATTCCAGCAAACGTGGAGAGGACATTTAGGCCTCCTAACTACTTCAAGCTTCTGATGAAAAGTAAGTAAATAGCCATATTAGACTGAAAGATATAAGCATAGCAGTGGGAAGTAGGGTGCTGAGGGTGTTACACCCTCTGAAAAAAGTGAAAATAATAATAAATATTTTCACAACAATAGTGCACTGGGCCTTTACTAGTCTTTTATTAGTGACTTACAGTCACGTCAAAAATTGCAGCCAAAACAACAGCAAAGTAGCTGCATTTGCATTTGTTTTAGCTGTTTTCTAGTGACATTTATTTGGATGACATTTAGCCTGACAGAGAAAATGTGCTCACTAGTCAGGACACTGTTATTTAAAGGAGCTAGCCAACAACAACACAGCTAACACAATCACTTCAAACTGAAGCTGGAAAGAATGCAAATTAGCTGCCCTTTGTTTTGTTTGACCTTTTACCAATTGACATTTCTTTGTATATATCCATAAAAATGATGCCAGCTGATTCATGATTTCAACTGGCTGAGAAACGTTGCCTCCCTGTCAAATCTACAATGTAGAAAACAAAAAGAAATAGGAGATAATATCTAGATGCTTTTTATAGTAGAGATCAAGTTTATACATTGACTGGCTGGGCTGATGAGATAGTGGATTCAGATGTCAGATGGGACAGAGTAAATAGGCATTTTAACGTCATAGATTTAGTCGGTGATAACTTGTGGAATAGACACCAGCTGGAATGCAGTCACCAATCAGCATTCAGGATCAGACCCACACATTGTATAAAAAAGCTGAATCAATATCTTGGAAGATCACATAATTATTATTTATTATTCTACATAACAGTATCAAATATAATAGCATAATATAATGTTACTATTGCATTAAAAACACCACCTCGTGAGATTCAGGTGGTTGGTTAGCTGTATATTCCCAAAAAATTATCATGCCACTAAGCAGAATGTGCTTTGATTGAAAAAAAAAATCATGAAGGCTATATAGTTTAACACCATCTGTTCTAATTTGTGCATAAAACAGTAACTCAATAAGATATAAATGCATATTCTCATGAATCTGATTGAGATTAAACGATTGGCAATCAGATGCATTTTGGACATTTCATTGGCAAAACAGGAAGAATTATAATTTGTGATTGACAGATGATGCATTGGTCTATTTTGAAGTTAGGTACAGGGTAGGTTACACTGTCCCATAAATCCTCCTGTTGTCTAGCATTTGTATTTTAAATGTGGTCACCTTAACTGGGAATGATTCAAGTGCAGCGGTGAAGTGCGGCCTTTTCCCACGATCTAAGGGTGCTCTCTGGTTGATTTTTATGTTTTAGATTTGAATAATTTTCATTTAGATTTTTAAGGTTATCCACATCATAGTGATTTTGAGAAACAAAGACACTAATTATTTTATATATATTTTTTTTTTTGCAGGATTTTGGATATTCTCCTGCAACCCCATTTTCATTTCAGGTGACCCCACATGGGGTCGTGACCCCTAGTGTTGGAACCGCTGACCTATGGTTTACCACAGCATATCCAGACAGATGAGGGCGAGGCCTTTATACAGTATGATTGAGACAGAAATTTAGTGTTGAAATATTTTTTGTTTGTTTTTTTCTACAGTCATTCAGGAGGGATTTTAAATACGCTGAAGTGCTAAACTGGATCACCATATTGGGATGTTCCATGTCCATCATAGGGTTGAGTTTAACAATAACATTCCAGATGGTGACCAGGTAAGATCCTACAGGGATCCAGAACCAATTCAAAATATTGGGTGCTTCTCAATGGTGTAAAGAAGCCCATTGATCCAACAGGACTTGATAGGTGAAACATTATAAAACCCACTATTAATGAACCAACACATCCATAGCTACACATCTAACTTCCCTAACATAGTGTTGTCAATCACCTGTCCCCAGGAAATCACGCAAAACCAACCCAACGGTCCTCTTAGTGAGCGTCTGCATGTGTCTCCTGATCTTCACCCTCCTCTTCATGTTGGGAGTGAACAACCCTCATAAACAGCTGGGCAAACCTGAAATACAGAAGGACAACATTCTCCCCCCGTCCGACACACACACAGAGCGGGACAGAGGTCCCTGTACTGCAGTGGCAGTCCTGCTGCAGTACTTCCTGTTGGGGACGTTCACCTGGAACACGCTGTACGCCACACATGTCTTCCTAATGATCAGAAACAGCCTGGCCACCAGCCCGTCACACTTCACAGCCTATACCGTGGCCATCGGATGGGGTAGGACAGCATGGAGAAACAAAGTATTTAGTAGTTTCAGAAGCTATGGCTGGCATTAGACCTGGGCTCCTTGAACCAAAACTAATGCTAGGTGATATTTTCAGGCTCTAATAAGCATGAAATAGAACTTAAAAGCAACTTGTATAGTGATGTAATGTCTTTAGAGGATGTTTGTGTGGTATATATATATACTCTGTATATGGCTGCATGTAAATCTACCAGGAAATAACAACAACATTTTCTCCTTTAGGACTGCCTGCAGTTGTGGTGGCCCTCACCTTAGGAATTAGTTACAGAGTGGATGATCCACTGGGATACAGGCAGGAGCAATTGTGAGTCGATACTGTAGTATACTACTACTGGCCTACTTCTCTGTACTGTATTGTACTATACTATGCTATACTATATTATACTGCGCTGTTGTGTACTGTGCTGTTCTGTTCTATACTATACCTTACTCTACTGTGCTATACTACCAGTATTACACCTGAGTACTGTGCTGTGCTGTACTGCAATTTACTTCCTCTTCAGTGGTTATTGTATAATAGGTTCAATTTAAATTAAAGTGGGGCAATTGCTTTATAACATTTTATAACTCATGCTGTAAAAGGTTATCCCTCTCAATGTTCGTATGCATGTTTGTAATGCATGCTAATAATTGGCCAATAGCAATATAAAAAGTTCAAACATAAGTTATTAAAATAATGTTCTATTTCATTCAAAGGTTTCTTGTTTACTTTATACACGTTACTCAAATAACAGGCGTTCTGTTTTGTCTGTCACATTGTCCCACTCTCTAACTCATTCATTTGACCTCTCAGTTGCTGGCTTGCTGCCCTCGATCCAAAGGGGAACTTTGACTTCAAGCTGCCAATGTTTTGGGGGTTCCTGATCCCTGTGGCGTTCATGCTAATCTTCAACACAGTGGTGTTGGTATGTTTTACAGTTACAACAGCCAAGACCAACCCACATTTAACCAGGTAACATTAATTGGGGCATTTTGGAGGCACAAAGTAGAAACTTGTAGTCATTAAGATGTCTTGATTTAAATGCTTGTTAATGTTTTATTGTCTTACTTACTTAGCTTGTAATAAATAATATGTATTATTATTCTATTATTATTAATTGTCATTAGTAAGAAAATCATCAAATGTAATGATCACCACGCTCTAACCCACTCAGTCAATGGAAGCATACTGTTCTTATACCACAGCATTACAACAATCTATTACAGCAATCTAAGTATGTTGGTTATGTTTCCCAGTACAAGACACACATCGATGAAGAAGAAGTTCCTCAGTAGCTTTTCTCTGGCTGTGGTGCTCGGTCTCTCCTGGATCCTGGGCTATCTGTTGCTCATTACACAGAACCAGACCATGTACACCATACTCAACATCTCCTTCTGTGTTCTCACCACCACTCAGGTAGTAAATGTATGCACTCACTACTGTAAGTCACTCTGGATAAGAACGTCTGCTGAATGAATCAAATGTCAACTAGAAATACTAGTGTACTATTGTACCACAGAATCCAGACATTAATGAAAATTAGACACCTAGTAAACATAAATAAATTGAGCTGCTCTTTATGGAAATTATACCTTTTGTTTGTTCTTGTGTGTTCGTGAAAATCCTTGATAATGTCTTTGTGTTTTTGCTCCACAGGGCTTGCAGATTTTCATTCTGTTCACCGCAAGAACATCAATTGTCAAGAAAATTATGGCAGATGCTTTGAAATCTGTCTCTAGTGTTGAGATCCCACGTCACACCAAGAGGTTCAGTCTATGGCGTGGCAAGCACAGTGATAACGTAGAATCATACACACAGCTGGACCCTATTCTGTCAACACATTAACCCTTTAACTGCCACATCATTTTTTTCTTCTGAAAAATATGTGTATTTAGCCTTAATATAGGCCATAAATAATTTGTATTTGATTGCTAACATCTCAACCAGCCTGTTCAGTTGCCCAATTATGTTAAACTAATTTTGTATTGGATTTTACATATGCTTTTTAAATCATCTGAAAATGGTACATTAATTAACGTCATGTCTGCTTCAGTTACTTATAATGGAAGACAGGCCAAGATAAAGGATGACTGATATCAAATATGAATACAATATGATATATTTGTGTGTCAATATATGACTATTCAAATATATCTACACTGTTTATATGTTCATAATACCTGTAAAATGACATGTCCTGAAAACATTTGTGAAACAAATTGAAGATAACAGGCAGACTTTAAATACTGATATGAATATGAAAATATATTTGTTTTTGCACAGACAAAAAAATCCCACAACAATATTTTTTCATTGTCAATAATAGCTAGCTTTGTCTAAATAGCATTCCTTTAATGGGCAACTCAACTGCCTGGTAGAGCATACATTTCAAGAGTTCCTCAAATTAATAAATAACATATTAGTAATTTTGTGATACCAAAAATGATGTTTTAGAGGTCAACAACATTGTACAGTCATGTAATATCCCATTTTATACACAATTAGTACTGACAATGTGTGATTAATCAGGTTCAGTTTTTCTCAAGTTCATGTCCGGGTTTTTAACCATCTTTGAATGTTTGTGTAAAAATATATAGGAGTCCAATAATGAAAACCACATGGTCATTTTACTAAATGGCATGATAAAATATGGTGAACAAAAGTTATGTTTATTTGAATTTACATTTGGTTGTCAGCCACTCAGTTGAGCTGCCTCTTAAAGTGTTAATTTCCAACTTGTTACTCGCAGATTGTATAAAGCATCTAATTGATTGGCTGCAAGTTCAACCTCTGTCAATATCTCATAGACCTCCATTATTGCCTATAGTAATACACACACCATTTATATATATCAAAAGTGTTATTGCCCAATAATGTTTTGGCAATGCACATGTTTGCAAATGTACATTGTTGGGTCAGTAAACCAAGGCAGACTGGTTCGGGGATGCAGAACCAGGTCAAGCTGGAAGAAAGCAGATCCAAAAGAGTGCTGTGGTGCAGAGGGAGATATGAAAGACTAAGAAAGCAGGGAGGAATGAAAGGCTGAGGAAGAAAGCAGGGAGGTATGAAACACTGAGAAAGAACGCAGGCATGTCAGAGGGAGGTATGAAAGGCTGAGGAAGAAAGCAGGCATGTCAGAGGGAGGTATGAAAGGCTGAGGAAGAAAGCAGGCATGTCAGAGGGAGGTATGAAAGGCTGAGGAAGAAAGCAGTTATGTCAGAGGGAGGTATGAAAGGCTGAGGAAGAAAGCAGGCATGTCAGAGGGAGGTATGAAAGGCTGAGGAAGAAAGCAGGCATGTCAGAGGGAGGTATGAAAGGCTGAGGAAGAAAGCAGTTATGTCAGAGGGAGGTATGAAAGGCTGAGGAAGAAAGCAGGCATGTCAGAGGGAGGTATGAAAGGCTGAGGAAGAAAGCAGGTGTGTCAGAGGGAGGTATGAAAGGCTGAGGAAGAAAGCAGGCATGTCAGAGGGAGGTATGAAAGGCTGAGGAAGAAAGCAGTTATGTCAGAGGGAGGTATGAAAGGCTGAGGAAGAAAGCAGGCATGTCAGAGGGAGGTATGAAAGGCTGAGGAATAAAGCAGGGAGGTATGAAACACTGAGAAAGAATGCAGGCATGTCAGAGGGAGGTATGAAAGGCTGAGGAAGAAAGCAGGCATGTCAGAGGGAGGTATGAAACACTGAGAAAGAATGCAGGCATGTCAGAGGGAGGTTTGAAAGGTTGAGGAAGAAAGCAGGCATGTCAGAGGGAGGTATGAAAAGCTGAGGAAGAAATCAGGCAAGTCAGAGTCGTAGCCATAAAAAAACAGGGCAGCTTGACATGCTGGGGGAGCGTGAGAAAGAGGTCACTCACCTGGAACATGGAAGGGCAGCGGATTAAGTTTCTGCTTTGCTCTATGTACAATGTTTTTCTTTGACCTCTCTGCCAACCCCCCACACCAACAAACCTTCACACGTGGGGGTTTGGCAGACAGCCCAGACAGCTGCACTTTTACTTGTGTTTAAGAGCAGTTGGAGGCCACGGAAGGAGAGTTGTATGGCATTGAAGCTCATCTGGAGGTTAGCTAACACAGTGTCCAAGGAGGGGCCAGAAGTATACAGAATGGTGTCGTCTGTGTAGAGGTGGATCAGAGAATCACCAGCAGCAAGAGCAACATCATTGATGTATACAGAAAAGAGAGTCGGCCCGAGAATTGAACCCTGTGGCACACCCATAGAGACTGTTAGAGGTCCAGACAACAGGCCCTCCGATTTGACACACTGAACTCTATCAGAGAAGTAGTTGGTAAACCAGGCGAGGCAATCATTTAAGAAACCAAGGCTGTCGAGTCTGCCAATAAGAATGTTGTGATTGAGTCGAAAGCCTTGGCCAGGTCGATGAATACGGCTACACAGTAATGTCTCTCATCGATGGCGGTTATGATGTCGTTTAGAACCTTGAGCGTGGCTGAGGTGCACCCATGACCAGCTCTGAAACCAGATTGCATAGCGGAGAAGGTATGGTGGGATTCGAAATGGTCAGTAATTTGTTTGTTAACTTGGCTTTCGAAGACCTTAGAAAGACAGGGTAGGATAGATATAGATCTGTACCAGTTTGGGTCTAGTCACCCTCTTTGAAGAGGGGGATGACCGCGGCAGCTTTCCAATCTTTGGGAATCTCAGACGATACGAAAGAGAGGATGAACAGGCTAGTAATAGGGGTTGCAACAATTTCGGCAGATAATTTTAGAAAGTAACATGAGAAGAAGATCAAGAAATACCAGTCCCTCATCCTGCTGAAACCCTCAGAGTCAGCAGAATGGATGGAGAGCCTGAAATCTACCTGGTGAGGTCGGCTGCAAGCGCTTGACAGGCCAATCACTCTGGAGAGCCCTGGGGCTGTTCGGCATTGAAGGAGTGGCAAGGAATGAGTTGTGGCAGAGCGAAGCAGACAGTAGGGACTCAGGGCTGAGTTGAGTGGTGGATTGAGGGGTTAGTTCCAGGATGCTGCCAACCAGCATTCTAGCCTGGTGTTTATAGTGGAGTCAGTAGTTTTTTTTAGCCTGGTGTTTATAGTGTAGTCAGTAGTTTTTTTTTGCCTGGTATTTATAGTGTAGTTTTTAGCCTGGTGTTTATAGTGTAGTCTAGTTTTTAGCCTGGTGTTTATAGTGTAGTCTGTAGTTTTTATACTGGTGTTTATAGTGTAGTCTGTAGTTTTTATACTGGTGTTTATAGTGTAGTCTGTAGTTTTTAGCCTGGTGTTTATAGTGTAGTCTGTAGTTTTTAGCCTGGTGTTTAGAGTGTAGTATTGTCGTGGAAATTTCCTCTATTTACCAAATCATGGGAGCAAACCACACACACAAGTCAGAGTTAGTTATCAAAGTCCATCTTTAATTATATGAGCTCTATCACAACCCTGTGACTCTCAGATCGATTCAGTGTCTAACCATGAATTCTCTGAGAGCCCCTTCCACATTTCAAATGAGGTCCTTTATAGTAAAGACACACACACAGGATAAGACAGCATAGACATAATAAATCGTTCAGCTTTGTCTCCTTACTCAAACCCCAGAACCATAAACCAACCCTCCATATCAACAGGCATATATCAAATTGTCATTTAGATACAACCAATTCTAAATACAACCAATCCTGGACAAGCTCACGGAGAGGAGAATGATTCCAGACACTGCCATCTCCGATGGGAAAACTAGGGAGTGAACCGGCACACACACAGTGGAGCAAAAGATATGTTTACACATGATGATACTTTGACCTCTCCCCTCTCTCCGGCCCATGCAACTTAGTCTTGACATAGAACAGATACTGCAACCTGGCCACAGTATTATACAAAAATACCATTCTGATGAGAATTAACTTACACACATTTGATAAATATAAAACATCTTACATATGTTACCAACAAATTCTGAATCTTCCACGACATTATGTCGTTTTTATCCTGGTGTTTATCGTGTAGTCTGCAGTTTTTAGCCTGGTGTTTAGAGTGTAGTAGGTCGTTTTTATCCTGGTGTTTATAGTGTAGTCTGCAGTTTTTAGCCTGGTGTTTAGAGTGTAGTCTGCAGTTTTTAGCCTGGTGTTTATAGTGTAGTCTGCAGTTTTTAGCCTGGTGTTTAGAGTGTAGTATGTCGTTTTTAGCCTGGTGTTTAGAGTGTAGTATGTAGTTTTTAGCCTGGTGTTAATCGTGTAGTCTGCAGTTTTTTTTACCTGGTGTTCACTGTGTACATAGTGTATATGGATGTTGTCTATATACAGTATATATGTATATTTGACTGGTACTGTATGTATATATATTATATATATATACACTAATGTTCAAAAGTTTGGGGTCACTTTGAAATGTTCTTGTTTTTGAAAGAAAATAAAAAAAATTGTCCATTTAAAATACATTGTAGACATTATTAATGTTGTAAATGACTATTGTAGCTGGAAACTGCAGATATTTAAAGGAATATCTACATATGCGTACAGAGGCCCATTATCAGCAACCATCACTCCTGAGTTCCAATGGCTAATTGGGTTAGCTAATCTAAGTTTATAATTTTAAAAGGCTAATTGATCATTAGAAAACCCTTTTGCAATTATGTTAGCACAGCTGAAAACTGAAGAAGCAATACAACTGTCCATCTTTAGACTGTTGAGTATATGGAGCATCAGCATTTGTTGGTTCGATTACAGGCTCAAAATGGCCAGAAACAAAAAACTTTCTTCTGAAAGTCATCAGTCTATTCTTGTTCTGAGAAATTAAGGCTATTCCATGGATTATGGCTGATTATGGCTGTCTTTGCTACAGATAAGACTCTATTTGATTTATTCAGGGTGATTTAAGATGTTCATGAAGAGGTTAAGAGGTTAAGAGTCTTCTATGATTGAGAATTGTGTAGGAAAATTGCTTTCACTTCAGATGTGCAAAAATGTATGATGCATTTAACTTATGAAATGATTATTACCCATATATAACCTTACTGTTTTTAGTTTGGTTTATGAATTTTTAAGTTTGGTTTAAAGTCAATGATTGATTTAAGTTTTGTCTGTTTGCTGCGAGGGATACAATAACATCAATGAAGACATTGTTTCAGACTTTTATCCAAACACGTTCGATTTACTGTTAAGCCATTGTTTACACACTGTGAATAGACTACTGTCAGGTCTCAGATACAGTTGATAACAGAGTAGCCTTTGCTATCAGCCATTTATTGGCAGTGATAATGACTTCTTTCTCTCATAAAGTACAGTAGAAAACATTTCTACCCTGATGCAGACACAATGAAACTGGAATAGCATGGATCATCTTTATAGCATGCTTATAGCAACTGACATCATGTGTCCTTGTTTATGTGGTTTACTGAGTTAATTATCTTTTATAAAGAAAGAGATCTTTATCACAGGGGGATCTCAGCACATCCTCTGCCATTCCAACCACCATTGACATAACTACCCCAACTACTACTGCTCCTATAACCCCTGACCCTCCAACCACTACTGCCCCTATAACCCCTGACACTCCAACTAGTGCTCCTCCAACTAATGACACTCCAACTACTGATATGCCAACTACTGATCTTCCAACTACTCCAACTACCGGCACTCCAACTACCGGCACTCCAACTACCGGCACTCCAACTACTGACACACCAACTACGACACACCAACTACCGGCACTTGAACTATTGACACTCAAACTATTGTCACTCCAACTGCTGACAGGTCAATTACTTACACTCCAACTACTGAATACCCTGCAGCTACTACTGGTCATCCAACTACTGGTTACCTAACAGAGAGAATATAGTAGACGGCAACCGTCAAAGCAGTGATTTATGACGTATTTTATGGGTCACTTGGTAACACCCATATATGTACATCCTGTCCTTCCATTCTCACGCTATTGAGTGAGTGTTTATTTAATTTCTTATGGCTGCCATCCCGTTAATAGGATAATTCTCATCAACAACCGCTGAATTGCATAGCGCCACATTCAAATAATATTACTAAAAATATTTATATTCATGAAATGACAAGTGCAATATAGCAAAACAGCTTAGCCTTTTGTTAATCCACCTGTCGTGTCAGATTTTGAAAATATGCTTTACAGTGAAAGCAATCCAAGCGCTTGTGTAAGTTTATCGATCGCTCGACAAAACATTATGTACACTTAGCATCAAGTAGATTGGTCACGAAAATCAGAAAAGCAATCAAATTAATCGTTTACCTTTGATGATCTTCGGATGTTTTCACTCACGAGACTCCCAGTTACACAATAAATGTTCATTTTGTTCCATAAAGATTATTTTTATATCCAAAATACCTCAGTTTGTTTGGCGCGTTATGTTCAGAAATCCACAGGAAAGAGTGGTCACGACAACGCAGACAAATTCCAAATAGTATCCGTAATGTCCACAGAAACATGTCAAACGTTTTTTATAATCAATCCTCAGGTTGTTTTTAAAATATATAATCGATAATATATTAACCGCAACTGTCTTTTTCAGTCAGAGAGGGAAAGGCAATGGCTGCCCAAACTCTGTTACGCTTACAAAACGATGCTGGCACCCGGCCATACAATGACGCGATGTTATCTTTCTCACTCATTTTTCAAAATAAAAGCCTGAAACTATGTCTAAAGACTGTTGACACCTTGAGGAAGCGATAGGAAAAGGAATCTGGTTGATATCCATTTAAATGGAGCAAAGGCAGGCTATGGAACATGGAGTTTTCAAAATAGAAGTCACTTCCTGGTTTGATTTTCCTCAGGGTTTCACCTGCAATATCAACCCGCCTGCAATATTAACCCCAGAACACTAAATAAGAAATTAAAATAAACCCTGAACACTAAAGAAGAAATTAAACATGTCTCCTAGACAAATTGTAGGTGTACTGTGTTCCTCGTGTCAAGAACACAATGACAAAACCATCTAAGACATTATTTGGGATGCCCCTGATTGTTTTAATGGAGTGCTGGATATGAGTGACGGCCATATGGGTTACGTTTTCCAACAAGAAAACCACAGCACCCTATTTCAAACAAAAGCCAGGGTTTTTTCTCCAGCGCTGCGGATGAGAGAATGGCTTAAGATATGGCTTGCGCTATGCCAGATCGAACAAACCCTGAGTGGGACAACCCTGATGGGGACGCACTGCAAGAGGAAATCTGCAGGCGAGATGATTTGAAAGCCATAAGAATCTCTTCAGTAGCGTATAGTCCCGACTCCAAAGTGACCATTTTTTGTCCTGAATTCAATAGTTCCAATGCAACCAAATCAGTTAGTTCGTATGTATTTTCAAAAGCCTGCACGGAGGTCAATTATTTTGTGCCTGTCTTTAGCTTTAGGTGGGGGGATTAACATACGTTCCTTAACATGATGAAACAACTGGAAAATATTTTCCAACATCGTGAACAATTACGCCGATGGGCGCTTCTATCCTTAAGACAGACTCAGGGCCTAAAGACAAGACGGTTGATCTATCCAGGGAAAGAAAACATACGGAACCTGGATGGAGCAGGATATCGTGCGGGGAAGATACATTGTCTGAACCAGTCAGACCCTGAAGATGGGGATTTAAAGACGGATGGATGTGTTGGTTGACCATAGAGCCTCCCCCTTTTCTGTAACAAAGGAATAGTAAAATTGTTTAACTAATTATAACATGTTTAATTCCTTATGGGTACCTGGGAAGGTAGCGTCCAACCTGGCCAACATCCGGTGAAATTGCAGAGCGCCAAATTCAAATTAAATTACTATAAATATTTAACTTTCATGAAACTACAAGTGTAATACATCAAAATAAAGCTTAACTTGTTGTTAATCCAGCCGCCGTGTCAGATTTCAAAAAGGCTTTACGGCGAAAGCAAACCATGCGATTATCTGAGGACAGCGCTCAGTACACAAAACATTACATACAGTTACCAGCCAAGTAGATTAGTCACGAAAGTCAGAAATAGCAACAAAATTAATCACTTACCTTTGATGATCTTCGTATGGTTGCACTCACAAGACTCCCAGTTACACAATAAATGTTTGTTTTGTCCGATAAAGTCTTCTTTATATCCAAAAACCTCAATTTTGTTGGCGCGTTTTGTTCAGTAATCCAATGGCTCAAATGCAGACGAAAATTACAAATAGTACCAGTAAAGTTTGTAGAAACATGTCAGACAATGTTTATAATCAATCCTCAGGTCGTTTTTAATCTAAATAATCGATATTATTTCAACCGGACAATAGCGTCGTCAATATAAAAGAAAAAGTAAAGCAGCAAACAGCTCTGGGGACATCCCACTATCCACTCACTCAAAGTTGTCATTCTCCCTCATTCTCAGAATAAAAGCCTGAAACAATGTCTAAAGACTGTTCATAGTGGAAGCCATAGGGAACGGAATCTGGGTCCTATCCCTTTAAATGGTGGATAAGCTTTCAGTGGAAAAACAGCCATTTCAAAATAATGGCACTTCCTGGATGGATTTCCCTCAGGTTTTCGCCTGCCATTTTAGTTCTGTTATACTCACAGACATTATTTTAACAGTTTTAGAAACTTTGGAGTGTTTTCTTTACAAATCTATTATATGCATAACCTAGCTTCTGGGCCTGAGTAGCAGGCAGTTTACTTTGGGCACGCTTTCTATCCGGTGGTGAAAATAGTGCCCCCTACCCTAGTGAGGTTAAAAGGTCTGTACTAAAGATTTAGAATTAAATCAAGGGTTTTAAAATTGTATCTTACCTTTAACGAAAGGAATCTCCATTTTTTTTCTCTCTCATTCTGTCTCAGAGAAAGGCTTCTGGGAAAGAGCTGTGTGTGTGTCTCCGCAAATGTGTTTCAAAACAATGTTTTTTTCACGGGGTGTGTCTCTGAAATTGTTTTTAAAACATACATTCTTTTTAAATAGTGTTTTAAACACTAGGGGGTCAATTGCACATAGAATTTCTCCAAAACAACAGGTGTTATTTCCCGAGGATGGGGGTTACGCCCCAGGGTTTACACACACCTAGAGAATCTTCAATATAATCAAAAGGCCTTATTTTTATATGAATATTTTCTTACAACAGACAGTTATAAATATAAGCAGTTAAAGGGTATTGAAGGTTAGTACTGTGTGGTAATAATATATATTTATCTGTTGTATAAACATTTTTTGTGTATAAAAACATTCTGGCTTGGTTAAATATTGCATAGTAAAATTGTTGAACTAATTATAACATGTATAAAAGGTATGTACTAAAGATTTAGAATTAAATAAAGGGTTTTAAAATTGTATCTTACCTTTAACGAAAGGAATCTCAGCTTTTTCTCTCTGTCTCTGTGTGTGTCTCAGAGAAAGCCTTCTGGGAAAGAGGTGTGTATGTGTGTGTGTCTCTGCAATTGTGTTTGAAACAATTCAACATTAGGGGGTCATTTGCACATAGGGTTCTCAAAACAAACATTTTCCTGAGCATCCCATTTACCTTCAAGGAGGTTGAAATATCAGGCTCTCTCTGTCTATGTACCTCAAAAGGTGTGTGTGTGTGTGTGTGAGTGTGTGTGTGTGCGTGTGTGTGTTTGTGTGTGTGTGTCTCTGCATTTGTTTTAAACATTGTTTTAAACACTAGGAGGTCCTTTGCACATAGGATTCCCCCAAAACAACCGGTGTTATTTCCTGAGGATGGGTGGGGGATTAACAGTCAACAGTCAATTAAATGTTAGATATTACTGCACTGTTGGAACTCTCTCTCTCTCTCTCTCTCTCTCTCTAATAAGATGCATCAAACAACCAGAGGTAATTTAACTAAAACCCCAAGGCCTAACAGCGAGAACTGTGTTAATATATTAATATATTTTAAATGTATTTGAAATTGAAATGTTTATATAATATATCATTTATTTTTAATACACTATTTTGTATATATTTTTCTTTCAGACTCCTCCCAGGGGTACACAGAAGGCCCAATATGTCGAGAGGAAGAGGCCGAGGAGGAAGCCGATGATAATTCCAATGCCGTAAATGACAATGATGAGGAAGACGATGTGTATGAAGCGGCCAAACAGCTTGATACAGTCAATTCTGAGGTGAAACAACATTCATTGAAGATAGTCTCAATGTGGACACAGATCCTGAAATAGATCGTCAAGATAGGTTTCTCACAGCCTTTTACAGGGCTCTAAAAGCCAGAGAGGTTCAGCTACACACACGTATGGTTGCTTTACTGAGGCGTCAATACAGTCAAGATCTACCCTTCTGGCATAGAACATAGATTGTTAAGCAACAATCTGATTAAAAAATGCCCAAACAAGCGATAAAAACTGTACGTAACATGGATACTTCTAGAAATACCAACAGAACTCACATCATTAATTGACAAAATGAATGAGACAGGGCCAACCTCCCCATCAATAACTCAGATACCTGAACACCCATTATCACAGGTCCCCCTGGAACTCATTTCCCTAATTAACCGAATGAGACAGGGCCAACCTCCCCATCAATCAAATCAAATCAAATGTATTTATATAGCCCTTCGTACATCAGCTGATATCTCAAAGTGCTGTACAGAAACCCAGCCTAAAACCCCAAACAGCAAGGAATGCAGGTGTAGAAGCACGGTGGCTAGGAAAAACTCCCTAGAAAGGCCAGAACCTAGGAAGAAACCTAGAGAGGAACCAGGCTATGAGGGGTGGCCAGTCCTCTTCTGGCTGTGCCAGGTGGAGATTATAACAGAACATGGCCAAGATGTTCAAATGTTCATAAATGACCAGCAGGGTCAAATAATAATAATCATAGTAGTTCAGCAAGTCAGCACCTCAGGAGTAAATGTCAGCTGGCTTTTTATAGCCGATCATTAAGAGTATCTCTACCACTCCTGCTGTTTCTAGAGAGTTGAAAACAGCAGGTCTGGGACAGGTAGCACGTCCGGTGAACAGGTCAGGATTCCATAGCCGCAGGCAGAACAGTTGAAACTGGAGGAGCAGCACAGCCAGGTGGACTGGGGACAGCAAGGAGTCATCGTGCCAGGTAGTCCTGAGGAATGGTCCTGGGGCTCAGGTCCTCCGAGAGAAAGAAAGAATAAGAGAGAGCATACTTAAATTCACACAGGACACCGGATAAGGCATGAGAAGTACTCCAGATATAACAGACTGACCCTAGCCCCCTGACACATAAACTACTGCAGCATAAATACTGGAGGCTGAGACAGGAGGGGTCAGGAGACACTGTGGCCCCATCCAATGATACCCCCGGACAGGGCCAAACAGGAAGGATATAACCCCACATACTTTGCCAAAGCACAGCCCCCACACCACTAGAGGGATATCTTCAACCACCAACATACCATCCTGAGACTAGGCCGAGTATAGCCCACAAAGATCTCCGCCACGGCACAACCCAAATGAATGAGACAGGGCCAACCTCCCCATCAATAACTCAGACACCTGAACACCCATTATCACAGGTCCCCCCGGAACTCACATCATTCAGAGATCCTCACTGAACTTCTGGAGAGAGTTTGCTGCACTGAAAGTTAAGGGGCTGAATAATTTTGCACGCCCAATTTTTCAGTTTTTGATTTGTTAAAAAAGTTTGAAATATCCAATAAATGTCGTTCCACTTCATGATTGTGTCCCACTTGTTGTTGATTCTTCACAAAAAAATACAGTTTTATATCTTTATGTTTGAAGCCTGAAATGTGGCAAAAGCTCGCAAAGTTCAAGGGGGCCGAATACTTTCGCAAGGCACTGTAACCAAATGAATGAGAGCACAACATCTTCAACACCCCCCCACACACACACCTCCTTTAACTCCTATGTCCGAAGACTCTGAGCAACCCCAAAATGTTTTTGAGGAATTGGAAAATTGTGTAATAAATCAGAGTGGTGATCGTATTGATAGATGTGTCCGTGTTGTGTACTGCAATAAATTCAGCAATACAAATATTTGTCTGTTTTTTAATTTCACATGTATGAATCAGAGCCTTGATTATGCAGTTTTTATGTGATGATCTTGGATACTCTTGGCGAACTTTTAGAAAGGTCTACAGATTTTGCAGGACCTCGGGATGTCTTACAACTTGAAATATGTGGAGATAGTCTGCAAAACACAGTATCTCTTGTTTTACCCAATGGCGAAGCAGATCTTGAACAATTTATAGCACTGCTGGAGCGCCTTGTTCAATCTAATTTAGCCATCATTGCTGATAGGACCCTATAGCTTGTTGTACAAATAGTTCACCAACCCCTAGGCAGAGGGGGTCAGAGAAGGAAACTTGGTAGTCTCATGCAATCAGAAATCATAAACAATAAGAAGGCATATCTCATAAACGTTAACAATCCTGTTAATCAGTTATGCTTTGCAATAGGCCTATCACATTTACTCAACCCTGGATGTACTGATCTAGAAGCTTTACAAAAGGCTAGGGAGCTCCAAAATGCCGTCGATCTAGGTATACAGGAGGCTGTCGCTTTCTCTGACGTAGTCAAATTTGAAAATGTTCTGAACATCAAGATTGTGGTTTTGTACCATAGTAGAGGTAATTCAGCTCTCTTGAAATTCCAGAACAACCCACCACCTCATCCTCAGATTCTGTACTTTTATGTGCAAAACGCCCATTATTATGCTATTACCAACATCAGAGATTTTTTTAGGAGCACCATATGTGTGTCCATCATGTCATACAGGCTACACCCGAAAGGGGGGGCACTCTTGTCGTTATAACTGTTCAGTATGTCAGGATGAAAAATATCAGATGCAACCCTTAAACCTAACACCCTGTGTGGATTGTCAACGCACATGTCATTCGGCCTACTGCTATGAAAAACACAAAATTGAAACCTGGTACCCCAAAGCATGTAAATCTGTAAGCAGTTGTGACATTAACAAGAAATGACCAAAATGCCATTGCAATTACAACCTTAAAACAGTCAACCCCAAAACTCACGTGTGTGGGATCATAAATTGCCCAATCTGTAAAGGGCCTTTGAAAAGCAAAGACACTGAAGTGGTTCAAGAAGTGCCACACGAGTGCTATATTAAGCCCTTGGCTGAAGATGAACATTCAGAGAAATATGTGTTTTATGACTTTGAGACTAATCAGCAATCCGGGGTTCATTTGCCTATTTTTGTAATCTACCATGATTTTCAAGGGTGAAAAGAGGTCGGCAGAGGGAACCAACTGTGCACTACTCGTTCTAAAACACTTCAGAAAACCCCAGTACAGAAACTTCACGTTTGTAGCTCACAATTCTAGAGCCTATGATTCCTATCTTCTTTTGAACCCCTTGATACAACAAGGTGTTGCACCCAGGGTCATAGCGCAAGGTAGTAATAGCTTGTGTTTCGGAGACCCCGCTTTCAACCAGAGATACATTGACAGTCTAAATGTCTTACCTATGCGATTGCCTCTAATGCCTGAGGCCTTGGGTTTTGAAAACTCTGTGAAAAGGTTGGTTTCCTAATTTCTTCACATCTGAGGAGAATCTACATTATATTGGATCTTATCCAAGCCCCATGAAATGTATTGGTGTGATCAAATGTCTCCCAAAGAGCGAGAGAGATTCATGACATGGTATGAGACAGTACGTCATATTACCTTGGATTTCTATAAAGAGATGGAGTCATACTGTGACAATGATGTGGTTATACTGCGTGAAGGATGCCTCAGATTCTGAGAATAGGTCATCAAAGATGCCGGCATTGACCCCTGGAGTGGTACAACTATTGCATCGGCATGCATGAAAACCTACCTTTACCCCCGGCATTTATAGCCATTTCATCGCATGACAACTACCGCCGACAATTCATGTCATACTCTAGCGGGTACATTCAATGGTTGGAGTACTTGGCCCAGGATGAAAACATTTTTATTCAACATGCTTTGAATAGAGGGGAGATGGCTATTGGGCCGTTTCACGGAGATGGATACAGAGAGATTGACGGTGTTGAGACAGTGTTTGAGTACAACGGTTGTTTCTTCCACGGTTGTAAATCTTGCTTTGTGCCCCAGGCCATGTGCTTTGTGCCCAAGGTCACAGAGCCTTCCTCTGCGCCCGGTGCCCAGTTCGGGCATGGCGTTCAGCCCGGTTCCATGGTCGGTTCCGCGATCTGAGTGGGTGCTATGTCCCGCACCGGAGCCGCCAAATGTGGAACTCTACTCACGCTGCGCCTGTGTGTCCATTCTGTTTATTGTAGCAGCTCCATTTCACCCAGTCAAATTCCTGTAAGGTGATTCTGAGTTCCTTGAAGGAGGAAGAAGGAGTAACGATTACAGTGACATCCGGCTCTCAGAAGACACAGGGTGGCGAGTACCTTTCAGGTGAGCCAACAGTGATGACCCCCATTGTATTTTAGATACTATACTTCCTCACAGTCAACTTTTGATAAAATTAGTCCTCTATCAAACGCTTTTTGAATATTCCAGACTCCCTGACTGTCTCGGGTTTATTTTACTTTTATTAAGCTGGACAGAGGGAAGAGACTATACATGTAGGTCCATTATAATTTCAACATAGTTTCGATGTGGTTTGATTCAAATAATCAAATCTTGATGAGTTGGTTATGTTAATTCACTGTGTAGTGCTTGGGCAAAAAAGCAAAACATGCACCCAGGAGGGCCCCAGGATTGAGTTTGGGGAACCCTGTTCTAGAGAATTACACCCTCTAGTGGCCTCACATTCTAATCCAAACCTCCAAGACACTTCCATTACTTTGTTTTATTCTTCCACTCTAATCCGGAGATCTGATTACACCTGATCTAGTGGAAAACAGTTGTTATGTTTACCAAAACATGTACTGTAATTTGCCAGCTGCAACCAATAATGTTTTGCAAAGAGATGCTATTGGTTAATGCTATTGGTTGACTGGTCCTCACAGTATCCATCCATGTGTATCCATTTTATTCATCCAGTCATGTAGCTGATCTACTTGTGTGTGTCTTTACTGATCCTGTTGACAATGTGAGTTGTGTTGGAGTCAATGTACAGTACTTCCCCCTTAATATCAAAAGTAAATAATTAACTGGTATCTGCGCGTTACTGCAGTCTCTGTGACAGGAGGAGAGCAGCATAAGACCCACAGACGGTCTAATAATGTGCAGTCTGCTGACACTGGACGACTGGAAACAGCAGAGATGAAGGAGCTATGGATTATGGTTGTCTTTGCTACAGGTAAGACTTGCTATATATTTGATTCATTCAGGGTGGTTTTAGATGTTCAGACATACACTGACTGTACAAAACATGAAGAACACCTGCTTTTTCTATGACATAAACTGGCCAGGTGATTCCAGGTGAAAGCTATGATCCCTTGTATCAAGAATGGTCCATCACCGAAAGAACATCCAGTCAACTTGACACGACTGTGGGAAGCGTTGGAGTCAACATGGGCCAGCATCCCTGTCAAATGCTTTCAACACCTTGTAGAGTCCATACCCTGAAAAATTGAGGCTGTTCTGAGGGCAGAATATGTGTGTGTCTGTTGGGGAGTGTGTTCCTAATGTTTGGTATACTCAGTGTATGATGATGTTGTTAAGTTTCTTGTATGATTGAGAATTGTGTAGGAAATTTGCTTTCACTTCAAATGTGCAAAAATCTATGATTCATTTAACTTATCAATTGATTATTACCAATATGTGAATTTACTGTATTTACAGTTTGGTTTAAGTATTTAAAAGTTTGGTTTATGATTGATCAATGTTTTGTCTGTTTGCTGTGAAGAATACATTAGTGTCATTCAAGACATTGTTTCAGACGTTCTTTTATGCAGACACTATTGACGGTGAATAGACTACTGTCAGGTCTCAGATACAGTTGATAACAGAGTAGCCTTTGCTATCAACCGTTTATTGGCAGTGATAATGACTTATTTCTGTTATAAAGTACAGTAGAAAACATTTCTACACTGATGCAGATGAAACTGGAACAGCATGGATCATCTGCTATGATTATAGGAACTGACACTATGTATCCTTGTTTATGTTGTTTACTGAGTTAATACTCTTTTTTAAAGTCTCTTTTCAACAGGGGGATCTCACCACATCCTCTGCCATTCCAACCACCATTGAAATAACTATCCAAACTACTGATGACCCTATAACCCCTGACCCTTCAGCTACTGACACTCCAACTACTGAGTCTACAAGTACGGATTCCCCTTTAACCCCTGACCCTACATCTACCGATTCCCCTTTAACCCCTGACCCTACAACTACCGATTCCCCTATAACCTCTGACACTATATCTACCGATTACACTCTAACCCCTGAATATGGAACTACTGATTCCTCTATAACCCCTGAATCTGCAACTACTGATTCCACTATGACCCCTGACCCTACATCTACTGATTCCCCTATAACCCCTGAACCTACACTTACTGATTATCCTATAACCCCTGACCCTACAACTACTGATTCCCTCATAACCCCTGACCCTACACCTACTGATTCCCCTATAACCCCTGACCCTACAACTACTGATTCCCCTATAACCCCTGACCCTAGAACTACTGATTCCCTTATAACCCCTGACCCTAGAACTACTGATTCCCTTATAACCCCTGACCCTACATCTACTGATTCCCCTATAACCCCTAACCCTACATCTACCGATTCCCCTATAACCTCTGACCCTACATCTACCGATTACACTATAACCCCTGACCCTAGAACTACTGATTCCCTTATAACCCCTGACCCTAGAACTACTGATTCCCTTATAACCCCTGACCCTACATCTACTGATTCTCCTATAACCCCTGACCCTACACCTACTGATTCCCCTATAACCCCTGACCCTACAACTACTGATTCCCCTATAACCCCTGACCCTAGAACTACTGATTCCCTTATAACCCCTGACCCTAGAACTACTGATTCCCTTATAACCCCTGACCCTACATCTACTGATTCCCCTATAACCCCTAACCCTACATCTACCGATTCCCCTATAACCTCTGACCCTACATCTACCGATTACACTATAACCCCTGACCCTAGAACTACTGATTCCCTTATAACCCCTGACCCTAGAACTACTGATTCCCTTATAACCCCTGACCCTACATCTACTGATTCTCCTATAACCCCTGACCCTACACCTACTGATTATCCTATAACCCCTGACCCTACACCTACTGATTCTGCTATAACCCCTGACCTTACACCTATTGACACTCCAACTGCCGAATACCTAACTACTACTGGTCTTCCAACTACTGGTTACCCTACCTCTATCCCTATCACCAGTACCAGTCTCCCAAACACCTCTACCACCACCACCACCTCTCCTACCACCTCTACTACCACCACCACCACCACCACCACCACCACCACCACCACCACCTCTACCACCACAACCCCTCCTCTGGTCTGTATCAACAGTGGTGAGCTGCAGAGTGGCGTCTGTATCTGTCCTGATGAGTGGACCGGAGAGACCTGTTCAGAGGGTACATCCACACACTTACACTATACCTAACCCTGGATCTACCATTCAGACTCCTCCACAATACTACACTACTATACCTAACCCTGGATCTACCATTCAGACTCCTCCACAATACTACACTACTATACCTAACCCTGGATCTACCATTCAGACTCCTCCACAATACTACACTACTATACCTAACCCTGGATCTACCATTCAGACTCCTCCACAATACTACACTACTATACCTAACCCTGGATCTACCATTCAGATTCCTCCACAATACTACACTACTATACCTAACCCTGGATCTACCATTCAGACTCCTCCACAATACTACACTACTATACCTAACCCTGGATCTACCATTCAGACTCCTCCACAATACTACACTACTATACCTAACCCTGGATCTACCATTCAGACTTCTCCACAATACTACACTACTATACCTAACCCTGGATCTACCATTCACAGTACACACCACTACATTACTATACCCAACCCTGGATCTACCATTCACAGTACACACCACTACAATACTATACCTAACTCTGGATCTCTCATTCAGAATGTATATTTTATGTTCAGTCATACATTTGGTTCATGTTGAAATATATTTTCCTTCCTATAGGGAATTTCTGCAATTCCACCATCATTGGTCATTTCTCCTACCCAAGAACAACGGTTGGCTGGTCTGCTTATTCAAAAGAGTTGTGTGATGAGAAGACAACCAGTGGTACGTTATTCACCACTTTTATGTCCCTAAAATGAGAAAAAATGTTTTGTCTGTTACAGTCCTAATTAATGTTGGACTAGGTAACACAAAACCTTGAGTATCTTTTCATCTTGGTTCCTCCAGCTGGTTTATCAAGAGCCTCAGCAAGATGTTTGAATGACACTGGCTCTCCAATGTTTGGTCCTCCTCATGAACTGCAGTGTGAATTTACCCTCGGTGACATTCAAGGAAATGTAAGTCAATAAGCATATTTTTTATGATCCTGAAATTTGACAAGTCTCGATGTTGCGTTACTTAGGTCATCATTGTGAGGAGTGGATCTTACAGTTTGAAGATCAGTAACAACTGGCTTCTACCTTCAGATCACGTATTCTGTTCCTTTATTCTGCTTAACAGTTGATGCAGAACATTCTTTTTTATTTGTTTCACATTATGGTATTTGGGGCATTTTGTAATTTCGCAGACTCTCTTATCCAGAGCGACATTTTCATACTGGTCCCTCATTGGAATGAAACCCACAACCCTGGTGTTGCAAGTGCCTTGCTCTACCAACTGATCCACATATTTAATAGTGACAATTTTAATATTGAAATGTACTCACAGTTGGTAGTGCAACTTCACTTCCACAATGTTCTGTTGACAAACAATACTAAAAATCTTTGTCTCTCCCTGTTCAGATCTCCAGCAGTTCAGGTGATTTACTACAGTTGGCCTTCAGTACTCAGATCCTGACCTCCCAACCAGAGCAGCTGTCAGCTGACAACATCACCACAGCAGCTCAGATAGCTAACACACTGCTTCAGTCTGCAAATATCACAGAGGTATAAGATGTTTTGAAATCAAGTCGTGAACTATGACATGTTCTGGAGAGAAATGTGAGGTTGTCACTGCAGTGACTTGAACACTTGAGGGTCATCCCCTGGTTTTGATTATGTTGCAGGACATCGCAGTGGCAGCTGTAACCACCATCAGTCAGCTGCTCAATGCCAGTGAGGAGAGTACACAGGAGAGAGACGCTGTCCAAAAGTACAGGAGTGTGTGTGTGTGTGTGTGTGTGTGTTTGTCTGTGTGAGCGTGCGTGTGTGGTGGTGTGTATTTCTACATATGCTTGAGTTTATGTGTGTACTTGTGCCTCAGTGCGTGTCTGTATGGGTGCGTGTACACTAATGTTTTTCTGTGTTTCTCTCCCAGCCTCACAGAGACCCTGGAGAAGTTTTCCCTGGACCAGTACAATAATGTGTCCTTGGTGGTTCAGCCCAACCTGGCAGTCCAGTCTGTCCAAGTACCAAGTGACACAGTAGGGATCCAGTTTACTGCTCTGACTGGTGGGTGGGACTGCTAGTGAACCTACACACTGGCATTTAAAGTGAAAGTTTATATCTGTGTAAAACTTCTAATTTTTCAAATGTTTCTCCTCTGCTGTTGGTCAATAAGGTTTGGTATGGATTGTATCTGTTGTTCTACAGACAAGTACAGAAGTAACACTATATTGTTCTGCTTTCGATTGCTAAATCAGTTTAATCTCCGTCTCCAGGAAGATCTGGTAATTTTGTGGCCAACAGAATTCATCTCAACACCAATACCTCTGAACTGATAGCTGACAAAGGAGGTTCAACCGATGTCCAGATTGTCATAAAATTCCCATCAGGTGAGTCAATGTTGGTATGCAAACATAATGTATCCTTCCTTATACCACTTTCACCGAGAGAACTTAACTGCTCTTTGTGGTCGTCGAAAACAGGTAAGCAGTGCCACAAATATTGATTGTCCAATAAAGTTGAGTCACATGAGATAAGCCTATAAGGCAAGGTCAAGCTACTATGTATATGAAGTCCTGATATGATAAACAATCTCTCTCTCCCCCCTCTCTCTTTCTCCCTCTCTCTCCTTCACTACACTCAGTTTTACGTAGTAAAAACACAAACAACTCCATTGGTTTTGTGCTCTACCAAAACGACCGGTTCTTCAAGTCCAGGGCTTTCAGTGCTTCTTCAGGGACCAGCAGAAGGGTCATCTCTGCTAACCTGGGAAAAGTGTCTGGGTTACATGTTGAGATGCTCTTCAAGCCCACAGTAAGATTTATCTTAGAATCAATAAATGCATAGCGGTCCAAATTCTCTGGGAAACATAATGGGAAGTTAATCATTATCTTAGTCATGTGTCAAACTCATTCCACGGAAGGTTGAGTTGCTGTGGCTTTTTGCTTCTCCCTTGTACTTGATTGATGAATTAAGGTCACTATTTAGTAAGGAACTCCCCTCGTCTGATTGTCTGTCTTAATTGAAAGGAAAAGACTAAAACCAGCAGACACTAGGCCCTGCATGGAACGAGTTTGACAACCCTGATCAAAGTTTCCATTGACGCTTATATTTTGGCCAGTGAACAGGGAAGCAAGTTTTTGATAGTGAACCAGGAAGCATATGTTGTCATGTATATAATATGATCTATAATAATTATTTCCCACATGTGCTTAATGACCTGTTGTATTTCACAATTTACTTTATGATGATTATTTTTTAAATAAGGAATACTGTGAGTGCATGTCTTTTGCTGAAGGATTTACAGTGAGTTTGTGTCTGTTCTCACTTCTCAGGCTGTTCCCAACACCTCCCTCTATGACTTTGCCTGCGTGTCATGGAACTACACGTTGAAAGACTGGAGCACCTTTGGCTGCTCCAAAGTCAACCACTCAGCAGACGGCCTGCGATGTTTCTGTAATCACACCACTAACTTTGCTGTGCTGATGGTGAGTAGCTAGCTGCATTCATCTTCCTTTTACTGACCACACTCTGACCTATGGAGGGATTCACAAACTTTTTTGGCCCATGACCCAATTTTGATATGTGATAATTCTCCTAATAATTCTCCTTTTTTTGTAGTAATTAAGATGGGGTATGACAGTCAGTTACAAAACATTCTAACAGTGTTTCTGATTGTCTTCTCAATTCCCATCACACACTTTTAATGTGGGACTATGATAGTCAATTGTAAATTTGTCTGACATAATGTCTCTTATCTCACCACCACTAATGAGATGGTGATATAGGAGACATACAGTGGGGCAAAAAAGTATTTAGTCAGCCACCAATTGTGCAAGTTCTCCCACTTAAAAAGATTAGAGAGGCCTGTTTTCAACATAGGTACACTTCAACTATGACAGACAAAATCAGGAAAAAAATCCAGAAAATCACATTGTAGGATTTTTTATTAATTTATTTGCAAATTATGGTGGAAAAAAAGTATTTGGTCAATAACAAAAGTTTATCTCAATACTTTGTTATATACCCTTTGTTGGCAATGACAGAGGTCAAACGTTTTCTGTAAGTCTTCACAAGGTTTTCACACACTGTTGCTGGTATTTTGGCCCATTCCTCCATGCAGATCTCCTCTAGAGCAGTGATGTTTTGGGGCTGTTGCTGGGCAACATGGACTTTCAACTCCCTCCAAAGATTTTCTATGGGGTTGAGATCTGGAGTCTGGCTAGGCCACTCCAGGACCTTGAAATGCTTCTTACAAAGCCACTCCTTCATTGCCCGGGCAGTGTGTTTGGATCATTGTCATGCTGAAAGACCCAGCCTCGTTTCATCTTCAATGCCCTTGCTGATGGAAGGAGGTTTTCACTCAAAATCTCACAATACATGGCCCCATTCATTCTTTCCTTTACACGGATCGTCGCCCTGGTCCCTTTGCAGAAAAACAGCCCCAAAGCATGATGTTTCACATCATACTGATCCCCATGCATCACAGTAGGTATGGTGTTATTTGGATGCAACTCAGCATTCTTTGTCCTCCAAACACGACGAGTTGAGTTTTTACAAAAAATTATATTTTGGTTTCATATGACATTCTCCCAATCTTCTTCTGGATCATTCAAATGCTCTCTAGCAAACTTCAGACGGGCCTGGACATGTACTGGCTTAAGAAGGGGGACACGTCTGGCAATGCAGGATTTGAGTCCCTGGCGGCGTAGTGTGTTACTGATGGTAGGCTTTGTTACTTTGGTCCAAGCTCTCTGCAGGTCATTCACTATGTCCCCCCGTGTGGTTCTGGGATTTTTGCTCACTGTTCTTGTGATCATTTTGACCCCACGGGGTGAGATCTTGCGTGGAGCCCCAGATCGAGGGATATTATCAGTGGTCTTGTATGTCTTCCATTTCCTAATAATTGCTCCCACAGTTGATTTCTTCAAACCAAGCTGCTTACCTATTGCAGATTCAGTCTTCCCAGCCTGGTGCAGGTCTACAATTTTGTTTCTGGTGTCCTTTGACAGCTCTTTGGTCTTGGCCATAGTGGAGTTTGGAGTGTGACTGTTTGAGGATGTGGACAGGTGTATTTTATACTGATAACAAGTTCAGACAGGTGCCATTGATACAGGTAACGAGTGTGGGACAGAGGAGCCTCTTAAAGAAGAAGTTACAGGTCTGTGAGAGCCAGAAATCTTGCTTGTTTGTAGCTGACCAAATACTTATTTTCCACCATAATATGCAAATAAATTCATAAAAAATGTGATTTTCTGGATTTTTTTTTCTAATTTTGTCTGTCATAGTTGAAGTGTACCTATGATGAAAATTACAGGCCTCTCTCATCTTTTTAAGTAGGAGAACTTGCACAATTGGTGGCTGACTAAATACTTTTTTGCCCCACTGTACTTGATGCATGTTGCTTTGGATCTTCTCAAAATCAGGGGGTGTGATTTACAATGCTCCCCTCATCTCTGCTGTCACTTCCAACCTGGATCGTTATTTGGTTTTAATGCAGACTAGTGCACTAAATACAGCTTCACACCGATATGAGCTATCAAAGGGTACCATGAGTTGTAATGCTCGGAGGGAGACGGCAGGATATTTATTTCCTTTGCGTCAGGAACCAAAATGCTTTATGCATTCGGTCATAAGGGCACAGAGCGAGACCCAGATGCAGATATGGGAGGCAAATGGTTTGAGTCTTTGATATTTATTAGTATCCAAGGGGCAGGCAAGAGATCATAAGGTCAGAGTCCAGGAGGTACAGAGTGGCAGGTAGGCTCGAGGTCAGGGCAGGCAGTATGGTCCGGCAGGCTTGAGGTCAGGGCAGGCAGTATGGTCAGGCAGGCTCGAGGTCAGGGCTGGCAGTATGGTCAGGCAGGCTTGAGGTCAGGGCAGGCAGTATGGTCAGGCAGGCTCGAGGTCAGGGCAGGCAGTATGGTCAGGCAGGCTCGAGGTCAGGGCAGGCAGTATGGTCCGGCAGGCTTGAGGTCAGGGCAGGCAGTATGGTCAGGCAGGCGGCAGGCCAGGGTCAAAACCGGGAGGACTAGCAAAAAACAGAGAAGGAAAAAGTAGGAGCACGGCGTAACTTTGTTGACTTGACAAAACAAGACGAACTGGCACAGACAGACAGACAGACAGAAAACACAGATATAAATACCCAGTGGATAATGGGGAAGATGGGTGACACCTGGAGTGGGTGGAGACAAGCACAAGGACAGGTGGAACAGATCAGGGTATGACAATAATGGCTCTTGAAGCTTTTGATTTCACTTACTGGCATGTCAACTGAGGCAGGTTAACAGTCGAACAAATTTCTCTCCAGTAATAAATATTTTCTCTGAATCCACTGATCCAGTCACTCATCTGTAGATTGTTTTGTATTTCCCCTGCATGCTTGCGTTCAGTTCGTTCCATTTCCCAAATATGTAATTTACATAGGCAACAACACGTTGTTTCTTTTCATTACAAAGAAAGTCAACAAAGGCGTTTTTTTCTTTTGCCCACCAGTCAATCCCATGGAATCTGTTTTTTTGTCAATATAGTCATGCATCCTCTGTGCTGTTTCATGCTCGAGAATCGTGAGACAGAACAATATGTCACCGTGAATAACATCCCCGACATGTAGCGAACAAAAGTAAATGAATGGGCATCTTGGCCCTGACAACAAATGTCCATTTGGAAAGCTGGGGACTTTTTGAGTGGTTCAGTCAGTTTCCTATTGATTGCTAGCTATAGAATCAATTCTTAGATTCAGTGTTAGCTGACAAAGGTATTGATGTGAGTTTCTGTGCCTCCCAATTCGCCTGAGAATAGGGTGACCACATATCCCGGATTGTGCGGAATTTTGGAACATTGTCCTGCAAACAATCACATCCCAGATTGTATCCATAAATTCAAACACCACCATCAGTCAGACATTCCAACCTGTCTCTTGCAGTCACGTTGAGAGAGAGACTTTTTATAAAAGCTGTTTATTATATACCTTTTTTCAATTGACATTTCTTTGTATATATATCCATAAAAATTATGCCAGTTGAATCACGATTTCGACTGGCTAAGAAACACTGCCTCCCTGTCAAATCTCCAAGTGTTGTTGAAAATGAAATGTTAGTCTAAAAGAAATGTGAGATAATGTCTAGATGCTTTTTATAGTGGAGATCAAGTTTATACATTGACTGGCTGGGCTGATGACAGTGGACAGCGCAGTCAGATGGAACAGAGAAAATAGGCATTTTAACATCATAGATTTAGCCAGTGGAATAGACGCACACTTGTGGAATAGACACCAGCTGGAATGTAGTTTGAGCCAAACAGCATTCAGGATTAGACCCACACATTGTATAAAAAAGCTGAAACAATTTCTTGGAAGATCACTTAATGATTAATTAGTATTCTGCATTACAGAATCAAATATAATAGCATAGTATAATGTCACTGTTACACTAAAAACAACCCCCCATGAGATTTAGGATGGTTAGCTGAACAGTCCCAAAAGATGATAATGCAGCCAAACCTCAACAGTGCACATGCCACTAAGCAGAATGTGGTTTGATTGAAAAAAATTCAGGAAGGCTATATACTAACACCATCTGCTCTAATTTGCGCATGAAACAGTAACTCAAGAATATCTAAATGCATATTCTCATGAATCTGATTGAGATTAAACGATTGGCAATCAGATGCATTTTGGACATTTCATTGGCAAAACAGGAAGAATTATCATTTGTGATTGACAGATGATGCATTGGTCTATTTTGAAGTTAGGTACAGGGTAGGTTACACTGTCCCATAAATCCTCCTGTTGTCTCGCATTTGTGCATTTGAAATGTGGTCACCTTAACTGGGAATGATTCAAGTGCAACGGTCAAGTGCAGCCTTCTGCCACAATCTAAGGCGCACTCTGGTTTAATTTTATGTTTAATATTTGAATCATTTTTATTTAAATTAAGGTTAACTACATTAAATTAAGGTTAACCACAGGGATTTTGAGATTACGTTTTTTGCAGGATTTTGGAAATTCTCATTTTCATATCAGGTGACCCCTCGTGTGAGAACCGCTGACCTATGGTTTACCGCAGCATATCCAGACACATGAGGGTGATGACTTTATACAGTATGACTGTGACAGAAACTTTGTGTTGAAATGTATTTTTTCTTTCTTTCTATAGTCATTCAGGAGGGATTATAAATACGCTGATGAGCTAAACTGGATCACCACATTGGGATGCTCCATGTCCATCATAGGGTTGAGTTTAACATTAACATTCCAGATGGTGACCAGGTAAGATCCTACAGTGTCCAGAACCAATTCAAAATATACAATAACATTCCAGATCGTTACCCGGTAAGATCCTACAGTGTCCAGAACCAATTCAAAATATACAATAACATTCCAGATCGTTACCCGGTAAGATCCTACAGGGTTCCAGAACCAATTCAAAATATACAATAACATTCCAGATCGTTACCCGGTAAGATCCTACAGGGTTCCAGAACCAATTCAAAATATACAATAACATTCCAGATCGTTACCCAGTAAGATCCTACAGGGTTCCAGAACCATTTCAAAATATTGGGTGTTTCTCAATAGTGTAAAGAAGCCCTTTGTCTGATCCAACAGGACTTGATAGGTGAAACTATTATAAAACCCACTATTAATGAACCAACACATCCATAGCTACACATATAACTTCCCTAACATAGTGTTGTCTATCACCTGTCCCTAGGAAATCACGCAAAACCAACCCAACGGTCCTCTTAATGAGCGTCTGCATGTGTCTCCTGATCTTCACCCTCCTCTTCATGATGGGAGTGGACAACCCTCATAAACAGCTGGGCAAACCTGAAATACAGAAGGACAACATTCTCCCCCTGTCCGACACACACACAGAGCGGGACAGAGGGCCCTGTACTGCAGTGGCAGTCCTGCTGCAGTACTTCCTGTTGGGGACGTTCACCTGGAACACGCTGTTCGCCACACATGTCTTCCTGATGATCAGAAACAGCCTGGCCACCAGCCCATCACACTTCACAGCCTATACCGTGGCCATCGGATGGGGTAGGACAGCATGGAGGAAAATAAAGTATTTAGTAGTTTAGTAGTTTTTTTTAAATTTGATTTTAGTAGTTTCAGGAGCTTTGGCTGGCATTAGCCCGTGGCTCCTTGAACTAAAACTAATGCTAGGTGATATTTTCAGGCTCTAATAAGCCTGAAATAGAACTTAAAAGCTACTTGTATAGTGATGTAATGTCTTTAGAGGATGTATGTGTGGTATATATACTCTGTATATGGCTGCATGCAAATCTACCAGGAAATAACAACATCATTCTCTCCTTTAGGACTGCCTGCAGTTGTGGTGGCCCTCACCTTAGGAATTAGTTACAGAGTGGATGATCCACTGGGATACAGGCAGGAGGAATTGTAAGAAAATTCTTTACTATACTACTGCCGTACTGAACTATACTGTACTGTACTATACTATGCTATACTATACTTTACTGTACTATACTACTACACCTGAGTGCTGTGCTGAACTGCAATTCACTTCCTCTTCTGTGGTTATTTTATAATAGGTTCAATTTAAATTAAAGTGGGGCAATTGCTTTATAGTTAAGTTATTACATAACTCCTGATGTTAAAGGTTATCCCTATCAATGTTCGTATGCATGCTAATAATTGGCCAAAGGCAATGTAAATATATTTATTCTTAAAAAAATAATGATGATCCGTTTTGTTCAAAGGTTTCTTGTTTACTTATGCCACCCACCATGTCTACTTCATACCACGTTATTCAAATCACTGGTGTCCTGTTTTGTCACTGTCCCACTCTCTAACTCATTCATTTGACCTCTCAGTTGCTGGCTTGCTGCCCTCGATCCAAAGGGGAACTTTGACTTCAAGCTGCCAATGTTTTGGGGGTTCCTGATCCCTGTGGCGTTCATGCTTATCTTCAACACAGTGGTGTTGGTATGTTTTACAGTTACAACATGCAAGACCAACCCACATTTAACCAGGTAACGTTAACGAGGGAATTTTGGGGACACAAAGTAGAACGTTGTAGTCATAATTGATTTAAATGCCTACTAACGAGCTTGTTAATTTTTTAAAATTGTATTTCAGTGAAAAGCTGTTATAAATCAAATGTATTATTATTTTGTCATTATTAATTCAGTCATTAGTAATCAAATCATACAATTTAATGAGCACCGTGCACTAACCCACTCAGTCAATGGTAGCATACTGTTCTTATACCACAGCATTACAACAGTCTATTACAGCACTCTAAGTATGTTGGTTATGTTTCCCAGTACAAGACACACATCGATGAAGAAGAAGTTCCTCAGTAGCTTTTCTCTGGCTGTGGTGCTCGGTCTCTCCTGGATCCTGGGCTATCTGTTGCTCATTACACAGAACCAGACCATGTACACCATACTCAACATCTCCTTCTGTGTTCTCACCACCACTCAGGTAGTAAACGTATGCACTCACTACTGTAAGTCACTCTGGATAAGAGTGTCTGCTGAATGAATCAAACGTCAACTAGAAATACTAGTGTACTATTGTACCACAGAATCGAGACATTAATGAAAATTAGACACCTAGTAAACATAAATAAATTGAGCTGGTCTTTATGGAAACACTACCTTTGTTTGTCCTTGTGTGTTCCTGAAAATACTTGATAATGTCTTTGTGTTTTTGCTTTTGCTCCACAGGGCTTGCAGATTTTCATTCTGTTCACAGCAAGAACAGCAATTGTCAAGAAAATGATGGCAGATGCTTTGAAATCTGTCTCTAGTGTTGAGATCCCACGTCACACCAAGAGGTTCAGTCTATGGCGTGGCAAGCGCAGAGAAAAGGTTGAATCATACACACAGCTGGACACTATTCTGTCAACACATTAACACCTTAACTGCCACAGAAAAAGTATTTTCCTGAAAAATGTGTATTTAACCTTAAACTAGTTAGGGATAGGCGGGACGCAAATGTCTCAACTGGCCAATTGCCAGGGAAAATGCAGAGCGCCAGATTCAAATAAAATACTATAAAATACAAACTTTAATTAAATCACACGTGTAAGATACTCAATTAAAGCTACACTCGTTGTGAATCCAGCCAACGTGTCAGATTTTAAAAATTTTCGGCGAAAGCATAAGAAGCTATTATCTGATAGCTTGCACCATCTGCACCAGCAGTAAACAAAGGAGTTAGCATATTTCAACCCTGCAGGCGGTACACAAAACCCTGAAATAAAATATAAAACATGCATTACCTTTGACAAGCTTCTTTTGTTGGCACTCCAATATGTCCCATAAACATCACAATTGGTCCTTTTGTTAGATTAATTCCGTCCATATATATCCAAAATGTCAATTTATAAAGCGCGTTTGATCCAGAAAAAAACAGCTTACAAAAAACACAACGTCACTCCAAAATATTTCAAAAGTTGCCTATAAACTTTGCCAAAATATTTCAAACTACTTTTGTAATAATACTTTAGGTATTTTTAAACGTTAATAATTGATCAAATTGTAGACGGGGCAATCTGTGTTCAATACAGGAATGAAAACAAACCAGCGCCACTTTTCACGTCTTGCGCAACTCACGAAAGTGTACCCAGTTCCTAGTTGGCCTACTTCTTCATTGCACAAAGGAATAACCTCAACCAAATTTCAAAGACTGGTGACATCCAGTGGAAGCGGTTATATTTCCTAAGAAATATCCCTTGGCAATAACAAGTCAGGGAACAGAGAGAGGCAAAAAAAAGCACAATTCTGAACAGTTAGTCCTCGGGGTTTTGCCTGCTACATAAGTTCTGTTATACTCACAGACATGATTCAAACAGTTTTAGAAACTTCAGGTCACCTGCACATCTATGAATGTTTGTGTAAAAAAATATAGAGTCCAATAATGAAAACCACATGATAATTGTAATAAATGGCATGATAAAATATGGTAAATAAAATGCATATGTTGGATTTCATTTAATTTGGTTGTCAACTGCTCAGTTGAGCTGCCTCTTAAAGGGTTCATTTTCACCTAATTCACAAAAAAAAGAAAGAAAATATATATTTTTTTATTTCACCTTTATTTAACCAGGTAGGCCAGTTGAGAACAAGTTCTCATTTACAACTGCGACCTGGCCAGTTAAAGCAAAGCAGTGCGACAAAAACAACAACACAGAGTTACACATGGGATAAACAAACATACAGTCAATAACACAATAGAAAAACAAGTATACAGTGTGTGCAAATGAAGTAAGGAGCTACGGCACTACATTGGCCAATAGTCGTGAAGTAATTACAATTTAGCAATTAAACACTGGAGTGATATATGTGCAGATCACGATGGATGTGCAAGTAGAAATACTGGTGTGCAAAAGAACAGAAAAACAAAAAACAAATATGGGGATGAGGTAGGTAGTTGGTTGGATGGGCTATTTACAGATGGGCTGTGTACAGCTGCAGCGATCGGTAATCTGCTCAGACAGCTGACGCTTAAAGTTAGTGAGGGAGATATAAGTCTCCAACTTCAGTGATTTTTGCAATTCGTTCCAGCCATTGGCAGCAGAGAACTGGAAGGAAAGCTGACCAACGGAGGTGTTAGCTTTGGGGGTGACCAGTGAAATATACTTGCTGGAGTGCCTGCTACGGGTGGGTGTTGCTATGCTGGCCAGTGAGCTGAGATAAGGCGGAGCTTTACCTAGCAAAGACTTATAGATGACCTGGAGCCAGTGGGTTTGGCAAAAAATATGTAGCGAGGACCAGCCAATGAGAGCATACAGGTCGCAGTGGTGGGTAGTATATGGGGATTTGGTGTCAAAACGGATGGCACTGTGATAGATTGCATCCAATTTGCTGAGTAAAGTGTTGGAGGCTATTTTGTAAATGACATCGCCCAAGTCAAGGTTCGGTAGGATAGTCAGTTTTATGAGGGTAGGTTTGGCAGCATGAGTGAAGGAGGCTTTGTTGTGAAATAGGAAGCCAATTCTATATTTAACTTTGGATTGGAGATGCTTAATGTGAGTCTGGAAGGAGAGTTTACAGTCTAGCCGGACGCCTAGGTATTTATAGTTGTCCACATATTCTAAGTCAGAACCGTCCAGAGTGGTGATGCTAGTTGAGCATACATTTAGTTTTACTAGAATTTAAGAGCAGTTGGAGGCCACGGAAGGAGTGTTATATGGCGTTGAAGCTTGTTTGGAGGTTTGTTAACACAGTGTCCAAAGATGGGCCAGATGTATACAGAATGGTGTCGTCTGCGTAGAGGTGGATCAAAGAATCAACCGCAGCAAGAGCGACATCATTGATATGTACAGAGAAAAGAGTCGGCCCGAGAATTGATCCCTGTGGCACACCCATAGAGACTGCCAGAGGTCCGGACAACAGGCCCTCCGATTTGACACACTGAACTCTGAGAAGTAGTTAGTGAATCAGGCGAGGTAGTCATTAGAGAAACCAAGGATGTGTAGTCTGCCGATAAGAATACAGTGATTGACAGAGTCGAAAGCCTTGGCCATGTCGATGAAGACGGCTGCACAGTATTGTTTTTTATTGATGGTGGTTATGATATCGTTTAGGACCTTGAGCCTGGCTGAGGTGACCAGTTCGGAAACCGGACTTCATAGCGGAGAAGGTACTGTGCGATTCGAGATGGTCGGTGATCTGTTTGTTTACTTGGCTTTCAAAGACTTTAGAAAGGCAGGGCAGGATGGATATAGGTCTGTAACAGTTTGGGTCTAGAGTGTCACCCTCTTTGAAGAGCCGTGGCTGCTTTCCAATCTTTAGGAATCTCAGACGATACGAAAGAGAGGTTGTAACAGACTAGTAATTGCGACAATGGCGGCGGATAATTTTAGGAAGAGAGGGTCCAGATTGCCTAGCCCAGCTGATTTGTCGGCAGAGCTGTTGGCCGGGGTTGGGGTAGCCAGGTGGAAAGCAAGGCCAGTGACAGTGTTACCTAGCCTTAGGGCAGTGGGCAGCTGCGAGGAGGTGCTCTACTTCTCCATGGACTTTAGTGTCCCAAAACTTTTTGGAATTTGTGCTGCAGGATGAAAATGTATGTTTGAAAAAGCTAGCCTTTGCTTTCCTAACTGACTGTGTATATTGGTTCCTGACTTCCCTGAAAAGTTCCATATCCCGGGAACTATTCGAAGCTAGTGCAGTGTGCCACAGGATGTTTTGTGCTGGTCAAGGGCAGTCAAGTCTGGAGTGAACCAAGGCTATATCTATTCTTACTTTTACATTTTTTGAATGGGGCGTGCTTATTTAAGATGGTGAGGAAGGCACTTTTGAAGAGCAACCAGGCATCCTCAACTGATGGGATGAGGTCAATATCCTTCCAGGATACCCGGGCCAGGTCGAAAGGCCGAAAGGTTTTTAGGGAGCTTTTGACAGGGATGAGTGGTGGTCGTTTGACCGCGGACCCATAATGAAGAAAATGTACGCTCACCACGCTGCACTTGGTCTGGTCATTTCCCTGATGACGTTCGTGACAGAACTACCCACCACAAACGGACCAAGCGGCATGGCCGGGAGGAGCAGTGTTTTCTGGAGGAATGGACATGGGAGGAGATCTTGGAAGGCAAGGGACCCTGGGCAAAGGCTGGAGAGTATCGGCGTCCAAGGGAGGAGATAGAGGCGGCGACAATACGAGGAGTTGGCACAGCGGAGCAGGTACGAGAGGGAGCCGCAAACATTTATTTTTGGGGGGCACACGAGGAGATTGGCTGAGTCAGGTTGGAGACCTGAGCCAACTCCTCGTGCTTACCGTAGGGAGTGTGGTACTGGTCAGGCACCGTGTTATGCGGTGGAGCACACGTTGTCTCCAGTGCGCGTTCAGAGCCCGGTGCGCTACATTCCAGCTCCCCGCATTGGATGGGCTAGAGTGGGCATCCAGCCAGGACGGATGGTGCCGGCTCAGCACGCCTGGCCTCCAGTGCGTCTCTTCGGCCCAGATCCTGTGTCGGCTCTGCGCACTGTGTCTCCGGTGTGTCTGCACAGCCCAGTGCGTCCTGTGCCAGCGCCCTGCATTTGCCAGGCGAAGGTAACCATCCAGCCAGGACGGGTTGTGCAGGCTCTACGCTCGATAACTCACACTGGGCCATGAAGGCGCACTGATCCGGTGCCTGCTCCAAGAACCAAGCTTCCAGTATGTCACCCCAGCCTGGTGAGTCCTGTGCCTGCTCCCAGAACCAGGCCTCCTGTATGTCTCCCCAGCCTGGTGAGTCCTGTGCCTGCTCCCAGAACCAGGCCTTCTGTATGTCTCCCCAGCCTAGTAAGCCCTGTGGCAGCTCCACGCAGCAGGCGTCACTCCAGTAATGATCCATGGCCTGAAGCCTCCAGTGATGATCCATGGCATGACGCCTCCAGTGATGATCCATGGCCGACGCCTCCAGTGATGATCCATGGCACGAAGCCTCCAGTGATGATCCATGGCACGAAGTCTCCAGTGATGATCCATGGCACGAAGCCTCCGGTGATGATCCATGGCATGAAGCCACTGGTGATGATCCCATGGCACGAAGCCTCCAGTGATGATACATGGCCCGGGGCCTGCAGCGAAGGTTCCCAGTCCGGGGCCTGCAGCGAAGGTCCCCAGCGAAGGCCTGCAGCGAGGGTCCCCAGTCCGGGGCCTGCAGCAAGGGTCCCCAGTCCGGGGCCTGCAGCGAGGGTCCCCAGTCCGGGGCCTGCAGCGAGGGTCCCAAGTCTGGGGCCTGCAGCGAGGGTCCCAAGTCCGGGGCCTGCAGCGAGGGTCCCCAGTCCGGGGCCTGCAGCGAGGGTCCCCAGTCCGGGGCCTGCTGGGAGGGGCCCCAGTCCGGGGCCTGCTGCGAGGGTCCCCAGTCCGGGGCTTGCGGCGAGGGTCCCCAGTCCGGTGCTTGCGGCGAGGGTCCCCAGTCCGGGGTCGGCAACGAAGGTCCCCGCACTAGAGGTGCCACCAAAGTGGGGTGAGTCAGAGGTGGAGCGGGGTCTGCGTCCCGCACCGGAACCTCCACCGAAGTAGATTCCCACCTCCCCTATAGGTTCAGGTTTGCGGCCGGGAGTCCGCACCAAAAATGTCAAAATGTTTTGACCATGCACATGTTTGTAAATACTTTATGTACCTATGTTTTTTTATGAATGCTGACTGTTTTGAATAAATCTGATTATTCTCTTGTTTCAGTGTTCTTAGTGAAAGAAATGTTTTTTTTATTTTACACAATCTCTCAGAAAATAGCTTTAGACAGTGTAGAGGATGTCAGGCACATGAGGGGACCTAGACTTGGCGCTCCGGTACCGCGTGTCGTGCGGTAGCAGAGAGAACAGTCCATGACTAGGGTGGCTGGAGTCTTTTATAATTTTTAGGTCCTTCCTCTGACACTGCCTGCTATAGAGGCCCTGGATGGCAGGAAGCTTGGCCCCGTGATATACTGGTGCCTTGCGGTGGGAGGCTGAGCAGTTGCTGTACCAGACAGTGATGCAACCAGTGCATCACTGTCTATGAGATATTGACAGGTTGAACTTGCAGCCAATCAATTAGATGATTTCCAATCCAAGCAAGACGTGTTTGTCTTTGTCCCGTCTAAATATTTTCTGTATTTAAATCTCTTTTTCCATTTTCAAATTAAATATAACTTCCTGCAACCCGCCTCATCCAACATCAAATCAAATAAAATACAATTTTATTTGTCACATACACATGGTTAGCAGATGTTAATGCGAGTGTAGCGAAATGCTTGTGCTTCTAGTTCCGACAATGCAGTAATAACCAACGAGTAATCTAACCTAACAATTCCACCACTATTACCTCATACACACAAGTGTAAAGGGATCTACTATTTTTTTTTTTTACATTTCTTATTCTTATCCATATTTTTTTTTACTGCATTGTTGGTTTACACCTGTTGTATTCGTCACATGTGACTAATACAATTTGATTTGATTTGCCTACTAGCCAAAAAAGTGCAGAGCATGCATGATGCGTACAACTCATCATTCCAACATTTTGAACATTTAATTAATCCTTCATTCAGTTCAGTCAATCAGTATGTCATCAATTCTGTCATTTGTCTGAGTTGCAATAGGAACTAAATTGAAGAGAATAGAACAGTCATCCATTTGTTTATTGAAATAATGTATTCTTCAAAGTTCTTTAGCCTATCACTTTAATAATTCAATGTTTCATTTAGGCCTATCTTTCTGAAAAAAATAGGCCTTCAACTTGTAGGCATTGCAATTTAGGCTATCATTTTGAGTACTGGTGTCTTGCGGAATAATTTTAGAACTCTGTGTTTTATAACTGTTTTTATAATAGGCCTCCCCTCACTGCCCTCTAGAAATAGTTTCTAAATAAAACATTTACAAAATAGTTGAAGAAGCACATGCAGTGGCTGATAAGGAAAACAGATCTGGCAATAATAGGCTATAGATAGTCTTGACCATTTGGGACCCCTTGGCTATTTCGCTCAAGACAGGTTATAGCCAAGACTTAATCAACATTTTTTTTGTCTCATTCATTGATATGGATATAGCCTCTGCATAATGGGGTTGTGTAACGCAAATGTCTATAACAAGCCTCCATACAGAGTGGAATGTGCAAATACAACAGTCAAAATGCCTAATACAAGGCCTACAGTCTGTGCTCCCAAATACTGGGAAAAAATATTTTATTTTTATTTAACTAGACAAGTAAGTTAAGAACAAATTCTTATTTTCAATGATGGCCTAGGAACAGTGGGTTAAATACCTTGTTCAGGGGCAGAACGACAGATTGTTACCTTCTCAGCTCAGGGTTTTGATCTTGCAACCTTCGGTTGATCACATGATCACCACAGTAGTCCCAAGCGGCTATACAAATAAATTATGCAGTTATATGGCCATTAAATAACACAACTGCATTGCATATTTAGTGAGCAGAATAAGCCTAAATCATATTTATTTTCTATTTTGCAGCTCAGGTGGTTATTCTAGACAAGGCTCTTCTGTGTCTTTATGGTATTATTCTCACACAAGTCATTTGCTGAAGGCCCAAGCCTATACTACGCCATCTACTGGTATAAAGTCGTTATCTAATTCCGTTCTAAAACAACCTCTATACTTTTATTTTGGAAATTAAACTGGAAGCTGCAAAGCAACTGACATGCTGCGCGAGCATTGCAAAATACATTTACACATACATGTTATTCAATCATTGCATCCAAACTGCTCGCACGCGTCAACAAGCGTCTGTATAACCAGGCGCTAAAATAGAACTTGGTTCTATTTGTGACGCATGATTTGCTGCAAGTCCCGCCTCTCCCATCGCCTCATTGGTTTTTAGGAGCATATACCCATGCGCTATCTCCTCATTGGTTTTTAGGAGCATATGCCCACATGGGAGATTGAAAGATGAACTCAGGTCCACATTCCAGTCGGTACTGGTAATGCTTGGTTGAGAGGAGAGATTACTAGAAACAAACTTTTATCTGTGAATGAATTGTCGAAGAGGATTTTGTGCATTTTAGGTAAAATAACAACCCAATGTTTATATCCCAGGGCAAATTAGCTAGCTAAATTGGCATACATGTTTAATGCTTTTCGACCTGTCCCCAAACTAATATAGTTGGTTCAGAGTTTGTTTTGATATTTCAACCTGCGTGTCCTGATCACGTCTGGTGTGGGTGGACAAAATCAACATGCGAGCGGTCTGGTCAGAACTGTAGCGAGCTAACTTAGTTACTCTTTGATAACTCAATAGAAAAATGAATAACGACAATCAATAACTTATTACTATATCTAGGTACTGGATGTGAGTCCTTGACTAGGGCAACCTTGTGGACAGGAAACGTTCTCCTCCTTGCTAGCTACCAATAACCATAACGGTATTTGGTAGTTAAACAGTGGCTAGCTTGACACAGGCTTACTCCTTGCGCAACAAAGTGTAATTTTGTCAGTGACATGAGCTAACTAGCTAGGCCATATCATATGCCATGAGTAGAGATCGACTGTGTAAGCTAGTTAGTTAGCTAGCTTCGTGTCATTAGCTAGCTAGTGCTATCTAGATTTACATTAGCTACCTAAATGTGAAGTAAACTCAACTGAGGAGTAATAATTGACAACACAATCCTTACATGAGAATTAGGCGGACCAGCACCATGTCCCTCTACCATGTCGCTCTTCTCACACAGACTTATTGCTACTCCGGCGGGAGCATGTGGACTCAGTTCACACTACGAATAGAGAACGGAGACTTGAAAATGTGCAGAATACCTCTTTCTGGTTTCCCTGACTTCTGTTTTTTTTTTTTACTGTGTTATGCTTGTTCACGTAGCACTCCTCACAGGCGTTGCGTTTTTTGTTGGTATTTGGTTTTTATTAGGATCCCCATTAGCTGTTGCAAAAGCAGCAGCTACTCTTCCTAGGGTCCACACAAAACATGAAACATAATACAGAACATCATCATACAAGAACAGCTCAAGGACAGAACTACATACATTTTTAGAAAGGCACACGTAGCCTACATATCAATGCATGTGCACAAACTATCTAGGTCAAATAGGGGAGAGGCGTTGTGCCAGGAGGTGTTGCTTTATCTGTTTTTTGAAACCAGGTTTGCTGTTTATTTGAGCAATATGAGATGGAAGGAAGTTCCATGCAATAAGGGCTCTATATAATACTGTACGTTTTCTTGAATTTGTTCTGGATTTGTGGACTATGAAAAGACCCATGGTGGCATGTCTGGTGGGATAAGTGTGTGTCAGAGCTGTGTGTAAGTTGACAATGCAAACAATTTGGGATTTTCAACACAATAATGTTTCTTATAAAAAGAAGAAGCGATGCAGACAGTCTCTCCTCAAGTCATAGCCAAGAGATACTGGCACGCATAGTATCTATATTTATATAGCCCTCTGATTACAATTAAGAGCAACATGTGCCGCTCTGTTCTGGGCCAGCTAAAGCTTAACTAGGTCTTTCCTTACCGCTCTGGACCACACGACTGAACAATAATCAAGATAAGACTAAACTAGAGCCTGCAGAACTTACTTTTTGGAGTGTGGTGTCAAAAAAGCAGAGTATCTCTTTATTACGGCTAGACCTCTCCCCATATTTGTAACCATTGAATCCATATGTTTTCACCATGACAGTTTACAATCTAAGGTAACGTTCAACAGCCACACCATTCATTACCAGATTCAGCTGAGGTCTAGCACTTAAGGAATGATTAGTACCAAATACAATGCTCTTAGTTTTAGAGATGTTCAGGACCAGTTTATAACAGGCCACCCATTCCAAAACAGACTGCAACTCTTTGTTAATGGTTTCAGTGACTTCATTAGCTGTGGTTGCTAATGAACCAGGAGGTTTGTCATTATTGGCCGTTAACAATACTCCCACACAAACTTTACAAAATTCAAACTTGCACTGCTTTTATTTCATTATTTGTTTTTTATGCATGAACATAATTGCTCACTGTTTGTCGTGGGCATTTCCTGCCTAAGTTTGCCCACTTTGCCAATTAAATAATCAATAAAAAAAATTGGCAACTTCAAATAGTTTTGTGATGAATAAGCCATCTTATTCAATGAAAGATGGAGATGAATTTGTTTTTCTGCCAATAATTGAATTTAAAGTACTACATATTTCTTTATGTCATTGATTTTGGCTTCATAATAAAGTTTCTTCTTCTTTTTGTTGAGTTTAGTCTCATAATTCCTCAATTTGCAGTAAGTCAGCAAGTCAGATGTACACAGCCAGACTTATTAGCCACTCCTTTTGCCCCATCCCTTTCAACCATACAGTTTTTCAATTCCTCATCAATCCATGGAGCCTTAACAGTTCTAACAGTTAGTTTCTTAACAAGTGGATGTTTATCAATAATTGGAAGAAGCAATTTCATAAATTCAGATGAAACTGGCAAAACTCTGAAAGGTATATGTCAGATTATATATATATGTCAGATTTGTTCAAGCCTAAAATGTTAGTCTGTAATCGCAACGTGGTGTTCATATATTCACAGATGAAATTTCACGTCTACGTTTCACACATTTCTTATGAGCCTAACAATTTACATATGGATTTTCTTTCTATCCTAACAATGCTATCTGGCTCCATACTGGCTCACAAAAAAAAAGTGTCACGGAAAGCAAGCTTGGATTTTGGCGTCACTTCTTTCAAATCCCTTTGACAGCATACGTCATTGACAGATAAACTTGCATTTTTGCATCTCGTTGTGTTGTTGTCCCCCGGTGGCTAGCTAACAAAAAAAAATGCCCTTTCCTAAATTAGCCATGGATGGAGATAGGGATTTGGACTTGTTGTTTTATTTATCCTCCGTAATGGTGATTCTGATCCAACCATTAATTCATACATTGTTGTGCCACTGGCCTGAGAGGATGGAAGTTCAATATGTAGCTACAGTAACATTAGATGTAACGTTAGAAGGCTAATGTTGCCTCGAATTGAAGTTAGGCTAGCGAACAAGCATTTTAGTCAGGTAGCCTAGGACAACAAACAAATAAAGGCGTGTACTGCTGTATGCCAGAGTGATAGACCGTGTCCTCAACATGAAAGAGAGGAGGATGGCATTGGCGTTTCTCTACAAGTAGGGTGAGTCAACATGTTTTTCTACTTGCGCACAGAAATCAGAACTAAGACAGCCACATCATATTTAGCTTACGTTGATTGGACTAAATTGTTTTGGTATCTTTTTGTTGTGACTGTATTAGACAAAGCAGAGGTGATTCAATGATCAAATGTTAAAGTTGAAATGGTACTGGAATAGTGGAGGCAGCTCCCGTTTTCTTTGCGACTTGTGGTAACACTGGTTCTAATTCAATAGTTGTTTAGTGGTCATAAAATGTTGAAACATTAACTTGCTTGACAATGCTAGGTCATGTAACTAACTGTCTGTTACTGTACACGCAATATGCTTTGTGGACTTCATTGGACAGAGCTATCTGGTTTTGTGATAAAACAAAGGTGTGGTTGAATTTATTCTGCCACTTTTGTCTTACTGTCTCGGCCTTTAGACCTATATATCACGGTCGCAAAGCATATGAATTAGGTTATAGCACAATTATCACAACACAGGTTGTAATATGGCTTTTTTTTGTTGGGGGGGGGGGGGGGGCTTGGCTTCCCCAGTGATTTTACCCAGGCACCGCTGCTGATAGTCTACACCTGTTGTTTAGAAGCATGTGTCAAGTACAATGTTATTTGATTTTGAAGCAGCCTCTGTGTCTACCTTCAACTGCCTTGTGGTGGCGCCAAACGCTTCCTCTAAATTAGGATTTATTATGGCAGTGGAACGTTCCATCTAAACTGTTCACCAGTCTTCCTCATTATTGTGCAGATAAATAGAGATGTTTATGAAAACACTTTGAGCATATTCACTGTCACTTATGTATGTCTAATTTCAATAATTCAAGGTTAATTTGTTTCATAAGGTTCATTTAGGGGTACACTCTTAGAAAACTGCTATACATTTTGCCCACTGTTATAGGGAAAAAAGTGACAGTTCAATAAAGTGTTTCTTTATTATTATTATTTTTTTAAATGAGTTCAGCCTTTGAGTCTTCATTAGGGCCAATAGGCTGTCCTGTCATCTACCTGGTAAACCCTCACCTCCATTATCTCATCTCCTGCCTCTGGAGCCTGTGGACAGATTAAGACTTGAGTTGTCTATCTGAGACTCCAGGGTTTAATGTTGACCTGTTCTGCTGCCTTTAGAAACCCATCCTCTTATATCTCATCCTGATCTATGGAGCTGGCTGCCATAATCTGTCCTGCAAGGGATAGTACGCTAGTTACTGTACCTCCAGTCTTAGACATATAGTGCCTTGCGAAAGTATTCGGCCCCCTTGAACTTTGCGACCTTTTGCCACATTTCAGGCTTCAAACATAAAGATATAAAACTGTATTTTTTTGTGAAGAATCAACAACAAGTGGGAATTAATCATGAAGTGGAACGACATTTATTGGATATTTCAAACTTTTTTAACAAATCAAAAACTGAAAAATTCAGTTGATAACAGAGTAGTCTTTGCTGTCAACCGTTTATTGGCAGTGATAAAGATGTATTTCTCTCAAACTACAGTAGAAAACATTTCTACACTGATGCAGACACAATGAAACTGGAACAGCATGGATCATCTATGATTATAGGAACTGACACTATGTATCCTTGTTTATGTGGTTTACTGAATTAATTATCTTTTATAAAGTCTCTTTTCCATAGGGGGATCTCAGCACATCCTCTGCCATTCCAACCACCATTGACAAAACTACCCCAACTACTACTGCCCCTTTAACGCCTGATTCTCCAGCTACTGACTCTCCAACTACTGGTTACCTAAATACTACTGGACTTCCAACTACTGGTTACCCTACCTCTATCCCTATCACTAGTATCATTCTCCCCTCTCCCACCACCTCCACCACCCACTCTCCCACCACAATCCCTCCTCTGGTCTGTATCAACGGTGGTGACCTGCAGAGTGGAGTCTGTATCTGTCCTGATGAGTGGACCGGAGACACCTGTTCAGAGGGTACATCCACACACTTACACTATACCTCACCCTGGATCTACCATTCAGACTCCTCCACAATACTACACTACTATACCTAACCCTGGATCTACCATTCAGACTCCTCCACAAGGCTGCACTACTATACCTAACCCTGGATCTACCATTCAGACTCCACTCCACAATACTACACTAATATACCTAACCCTGGATCTACCATTCAGACTCCTCCACAATATTACACTACTATACCTAACCCTGGATCTACCATTCAGACTCCACTCCACAATACCACACTACTATACCTAACCCTGGCTCTACCATTCAGACTCCTCCACAATAGTACACTACTATACCTAACCCTGGATCTACCATTCAGACTCCTCCACAATACTACACTACTATACCTAACCCTGGATCTACCATTCAGACTCCACTCCACAATTCTGCACTACTATACCTAACCCTGGCTCTACCATTCTTACTCCTCCACAATACTACACTACTATACCTAACCCTGGATCTACCATTCAGACTCCTCCACAATATTACACTACTATACCTAACCCTGGATCTACCATTCAGATTCCTCCACAATACTATACTACTATACCTAACCCTGGAGCTACCATTCAGACTACACTCCACAATACTACACTACTATACCTAACCCTGGATCTACCATTCAGACTCCTCCACAATACTACACTACTATACCTAACCCTGGATCTACCATTCACAGTACACACCACTACATTACTATACCTAAACCTGGATCTCACATTCAGAGTAAACATCACTACACTACTATACGTAACCCTGGATCTCACGGCAGGTAGCCTAGTGGTTATAGCGTTGATCTAGTAACCGAATCCCCGAGCTGACAAGGTAAGAATCTGTACTTCTGCCCCTGAACAAGGCAGTTAACCCACTGTTCCTAAGCCCTCATCGAAAATAAGAATTTGTTCTTAACTGACTTGCCTAGTTAAATAAAGGTTAAATAACAAATATAAAACATTCCTAACCCTGGAACTCACATTACATCCACAACAATATTCCCTGGATCTCACATTCTGAATGTAAATTTCATGTTTGCATTCCATGTTGAAACGCATTTTACTTCAATAGGGAATTTCTGCAATTCAGCCATCAAGGATGGATTCTCCTTCCCAAGATCAACGGTTGGTTGGTCTGCTTATTCAGAAGAGTTGTGTGATGAGAATACAACCAGTGGTATGTTACTTTTATTCACCTAATCTTACAAAAATGTTACAGTCCTAATTAATGTTGTGTTAGGTAACACAAAACCTTGAGTTTCTTTTTGTCTTGGTTCCTCCAGCCGGTTTAACAGAAGCCTCAGCAAGATGTTTGAATGACACTGGATCTCCAATGTTTGGTCCTTCTCATGAACTGCCGTGTGAACTAACCCTCAGTGACATTCTAGGAAATGTAAGTCAATAAGCATATTTTTTATTATCCTGATTGAAGTCTTGATTTAGCGTTCTTCTTTCTTTGGGTCAGTTACAGTCATCATTATGAGGAGTGGATCTTACAGTTTGAAGATCAGTAACAACTGGCTTTTACCTTCAGATCATGTATTCTGTTCCTTTATTCTGCTTAACAGTTTTAGGAACTTTATTTTTTTATTTTTTGTGTTTGACATCACATTTTATTTTTACAATTAGAATATGTTTTTATCCAAAGCAACTTACAGTAATGAGTGCATACATTTTCATACTGGTCCCCTGTGGGAATTGAACCCACAACCCTGGTATTGCAAGGGCCATACTTTACCAACTGAGCAACTATAATATCCAAATGCACTCACAGTTCAGGATGTTGCTTCCACTTATACAATCTTTTGTTGAAAAACAATAAAACAAATATAATGAATAAAAATCCTTGTCTCTTCCTGTTCAGATCTCCAGCAGTTCAGGTGATTTACTACAGTTAACCTTCAGTACTCAGATCCTGACCTTCCAACCAGAGCAGCTGTCAGCTGACAACATTACCACAGCAGCTCAGATAGCTAACACACTGCTTCAGTCTGCAAATATCACAGGGGTATAACATGTTTTGAAATCAAGTCGTGACTATGACATGTTCTGGAGAGAAACGTAAGGTTGTTACTGAAGTTGAAATTTGATTTGAACACCTGAGGTTCATCCCCTGGTTTTGATTATGCTGCAGGACATCACAGTGGCAGCTGTAACCACCATCAGTCAGCTGCTGAATGCCAGTGAGGAGAGTACACAGGAGAGAGACGCTGTCCAAAAGTACAGGAGTGTGTTTGTCTGTGTGAGCGTGCGTGTGTGTGTGAGCGTGCGTGTGTGGTGGTGTGTATTTCTACATATGCTTGAGTTTATGTGTGTACGTGTGCCTCAGTGCATGTCTGTATGGGTGCATGTAAACTAATGTTTTTCTGTGTTTCTCTCCCAGCCTCACAGAGACCCTGGAGAAGTTTTCCCTGGACCAGCACAATAATGTGTCCTCGGTGGTTCAGCCCAACCTGGTAGTCCAGTCTGTCCAAGTACCAAGTGACACAGTAGGGATCCAGTTTACTGCTCTGACTGGTGAGTGAGACTGCTAGTGAACCTACACACTGGCATTTAAATTGATAGTTTATATCTGTGTTGACAGATTGGGTAAATCATCTCATTTTTTAAATGTTTCCTCTGCTGGTCAGTAAGGTTTGGTATGGATTGTATCTCATATTAATCTCCTTCTCCAGGAAGATCTGGTAATTTTGTGGCCAACAGAATTCATCAAACCATAGTTTGCAGTGCATCAGCACCACTGTCATGGAGGACGTAAACTCAAGCACCGAAGTAACAACTGAGGTGGAACCAACAACAGGAGTGGAACTCACCGAGCCTCCCAGACCTGCAGTCGAGAGGAGACTACCAGGGCACAGGCCGTATGTGAAGTGGCCTGGCGCCAGTGACAAGAAGTTGTGGGAAACAGTGAATACTGACCTTACCTTGACCCTCGAGAAACTTCGAGGCACAGTGGAGAAGAAGTTGGAGAGAATGGGGGACATTATCTATGAGTACGGGACAGAAAGATTTGGAGTGGAAGAGGCAAAAGGCGGGAGAAAGGTTCCAACCCCACCAGTTTCCAGGAGGCAACAAGAAATCAAGCGCCTCGTTCAAGAAAGGCGACAGCTTAAGAAACAGTGGAAGAAGGCCTCGGAAGTGGAAAAGGAGGGCATAGAGGCACTTCAGGCTGATATCAAAACCCGGTTGGCATCCCTCCGCAGAGCAGAGAACCTACGGAAACGCAGAAGGAAGAAAGAACAAACTAGAACTCGATTCTATAAAGATCCCTTCAAGTTCCTTAAAAGTCTCTTCACGAAGGAAAAAAGTGGAGCTCTAAAAACAACCAAGAAAGACCTAGAGGAGCACCTGAGAACAACAAACTTTGACTCAAAGCGACATGAACATCTGGCCATCCCATCAGATATCCCACCCATTGAACCCCCGGAACATCATATTGAGACCAGCCCTCCGACATGGAAAGAGGTGGAAAACACAGTTCGACGGGCAAGAACAGCATCAGCCCCGGGGCCAAATGGAGTCCCGTACAAAGTGTATAAGAACGCACCAGACGTCCTGAGGTTCCTCTGGAGGCTTATGAGAACAGCTTGGAAAAATAAGATAATACCCAAAGTGTGGCGTAGGGCAGGCGGGGTCCTGATCCCTAAGGAGAAGGATGCAGTGAACATCAGCCAATTCCGCCCAATCTCCTTACTGAATGTCGAGGGTAAAATCTTCTTTAGGGTCATTGCCCAGAGGATGGCCGAGTACCTGCAAAGGAATGCGTACGTCGATACATCTGTACAGAAGGCAGGAATATCAGGGTTCTCTGGCTGCTTGGAACATTCCAGCATGATCTGGCACCAGATCCAAATGGCCAAGGTGGAAAAAAGGGACCTCCATGTAGTCTTTCTTGACCTCGCCAATGCATTTGGCTCTGTGCCCCATGAACTCCTGTGGTCTGCCTTCAGATTTTTCCACATACCGGACACCATCACAACCCTGGTGAAGTCGTACTTCCAGGATCTGCAGTTCTGCTTTACCACCTCAGAGTTCACCACCTCATGGCAGTGCCTGAATGTAGGTATAATGGCGGGATGTACCATTTCTCCGTTGGCATTCATAATGGCAATGGAGGTTATCATCAGATCCTCAAAATGGGTTGCTGGTGGACAGCGAGTCGACTCTGGTTTCCGCCTCCCTCCACTCAGAGCCTACATGGACGACATTACAACATTGACCACCACTGTCCCATGCACCAGGAGACTGCTCAGAAAACTCGAGGAGAACATCAGCTGGGCCCGTATGAAGATTAAACCATCCAAGTCACGCAGCATCTCGATTGTGAAGGGAGTACTCTCTGACCTGAAATTCTTCATCGGAGATGACCAAATCCCAACAGTGTCTGAGCAGCCGGTAAAAAGCCTTGGAAGGTGGTATGATGCAAGCCTGAAGGACAAAGACCAGGTGCAACAGCTGCGCAAAGACATCAGTAGTAGCCTACAGTCCATCGACAACACCCAGCTACCTGGAAAGTTAAAGGCCTGGTGTCTGCAGTTTGGTCTCCTACCCCGGGTGTTGTGGCCCTTAGCAGTGTATGAGGTTCCAATCTCAACAGTGGAGAAGATGGAAAGAGGAGTCACAGGCTACTTAAAGAAGTGGCTCGGAGTTCCACGATGCCTTACCACCATAGGCCTCTATGGAGATGGTGTCCTCAAGCTGCCCCTCACCAGTCTAACAGAGGAATTCAAGTGTTCAAAAACCAGGCTCCAGATGACACTGAATGAATCTCGAGACCCAGTGGTGAGCAACAACGCGCCGACCTTGGCAACTGGGCGCAAATGGAGGCCAGGAAAAGCAGTCCAGGAGGCAACAGCAGCCCTCAGACATGCTGACATTGTGGGTCATGTTCAGCAAGGGAGAGGAGGCCTTGGGCTAACTAGCCGTGCTGCTTGGAGTAAGGCCACTGCACCAGAGCGGAGGAAGATGGTAGTGCAGGAAGTACGCCATCAGGAGGAGGCTGCAAGGTGGGCCAAGGCAGTCTCTCTTTCCAAACAGGGACAGTGGACTCGATGGGACAGTGTGGAGAAGAGGAAGATAAGCTGGAAGGATCTGTGGGCCATGGAAGCGAGGCGGTTGAGCTTCTCCATCAGAGCAACATATGACGTCCTTCCAACACCAGTTAATCTTCACCAATGGTATGGTGAAGATCCGGACTGTGCCCTCTGTTCCATGCCAGCCAACCTCAGGCACATTCTCACAGGGTGTAAAACAAGTCTCACTCAAGGACGCTACACTTGGCGTCACAACCAAGTCCTTAAAAACCTTGCGTCCGCCCTGGAGGACAAGCGAGCTGCCACCAACTCCCTACCACCCCCATCAGCATCACAGCCCTTACGGACAAACTTTGTCCGCGAAGGGGCTAAACCACCGAAGCGCGGCTCGACACCATTAGAGCGAGACCAGCTGCGCTTGGCCCGCGACTGGAAAATGCTAGCTGACATTGGCCGGCAACTTGTGTTTCCTCCGGAGATCGCAACCACCACCCTAAGACCTGACATGGTGCTCTGGTCCCGTTCACTCAAGAAGGTCTTCATCATTGAGCTCACAGTACCCTGGGAGGACTCAGTAGATGAGGCTTATGAGCGAAAGCATCTGCGCTATGCCGATCTAGCTGCCGAAGCACGGCATCATGGCTGGAACACAGAAGTCCGACCAGTGGAGGTGGGCTGCAGAGGTTTTGTGGCAACATCTACAACCAGACTGCTTAGAGACCTTGGAATTAAGGGCCAGAGCCAGCGTTCGGCAATCAAAGCTGTATCGGAGGCGGCAGAAGGCAGCAGTCAGTGGCTCTGGATGAAGAGGAAAGACCCCAGCTGGGCCCCGAAGTGAGAGGGCCAGGAGGTATGCGGTCAACAATGCTTGACTCAGGGAGGAGGATGCCCCTGCCATGCATAGTCCCATGGGATGTTGGCTATCATCAACAACTCCTATGACTAATTGGGAATGGGACGCAAGCGTAGGATTGATCACCCTGTCGCTGGCCGCCTTTGGGGAGGGTGTATAGTGTGAAAGGCCGAAACACCCTAGGAACCAAAGGTACACTACTGATGATGCGCTCCCCAAATTTCACCAGGCTCACTGTTCATTAACTCTTGGAAGTGCTTGCACAAAGGATAGTAACATCTCATCCTGTGTTCTTAGAATCTCAACACCAATACCTCTGAACTGATAGCTGACAAAGGAGGTTCTACCGATGTCCAGATTGTTATCAAATTCACACCAGGTGAGTCAATGTTGGTATACAAACATAGTGTATAAACTCAAGCTTAATTTTCCTTGTACCGATATCACAGAGAGCTTAACTGCTCTTTGTGGTCTCAGAAAACATGTCAGCAGTGATAAAAATATTGATTGTCCAGTAAAGTTCAGTCACATGACATATGGATAAATAAACTATTGAGAAGTCATTTGGCTAGTCAATAAACTATTGAGAAGTCATTTGGCTAGTCAATAAACTATTGAGAAGTCATTTCCACAATAAGCCTACAAGGCAAGGTCATGCTACTCATGTATATGAAGTCCTGACATGAACAACAATCTCTCTCTTTCTTTTTCTCTCTCTCTCGCTCTCTCTCACACACACACATCAATTCCAAGGGTTTTATGGGCATTAGAAACAGATGTTTACACACTCACAAAGATTTCAAAGGGATATATAAATTTCAAATGTCATTATGCCTATGTAGTGTTTTAATGATGTCTCTCTCCACTCAGTTTTGCATAGTAAAAACACAAACCACTCCATTGGTTTTGTGCTCTACCAAAACGACCGGTTCTTCAGGTCCAAGGCTTTCAGCGCTTCTTCAGGGACCAGCAGAAGGGTCATCTCTGCTAACCTGGGACAAGTGTCTGGATTACATGTTGAGATGCTCTTCAAGCCCACAGTAGGATTTATCTTGGAATCAGGAAACACATAGTGGTCCAAATTCTAAGTCAGGGGATAGGCAGCACAGTTTCTGGAGTGCCGCAGGTATTTCTAGGCACTACATCTGACCAACTAAGCTAATTGATCAGTTCAGTGATTGCCTAAAGTAAACACACCTGGTCTTCCAGGTCGTTTAAATAAAAAACATGACGTGCCTGTAGCCCTCCAGGACCAGGGTTGCCTACCCTTGATCTAAGTTATCCATTGTTGCTTATCCGCCATAAGGAACAGGGAAGTAAGTATATGTTGTATTGTATACAATATGATTTATGATAATTGTAATTTCTTCTTTCCCACATTTGCTTATTAATGACCTGTTATATAATTGACTTTTTATATATTTATTTTTATAAGGAATACTGTGAATGCATGTCTTTTTCTGAAGGATTTACAGTGAGTTTGTGTCTGTTCTCACTTCTCAGGCTGTTCCCAACACCTCCCTCTATGACTTTGCCTGCGTGTCATGGAACTACACGTTGAAAGACTGGAGCACCTTTGGCTGCTCCAAAGTCAACCACTCAGCAGACGGCCTGCGATGTTTCTGTAATCACACCACTAACTTTGCTGTGCTGATGGTGAATAGCTAGCTGCCTTCATCTCCCTTTTACTGACCACACTCTGACATATCTTATACATCATTAGCAGGATCCAGACACATGAGGCAATTACTTTCTATATGACTGTGACAGAAACATATTTTTAATGTTCTTTCTACAGTCGTACAGGAAGGATTTTAAATACCCTGAGCGCTCACCATATTGGGATGTTCCATGTCAATCATTGGGTTGAGTTTAACAATAACATTCCAGATGGTGACCAGGTAAGATCCTACAGGGTTCCAGAACCAATTAAAAATATACAATAACATTCCAGATGGGGACCAGGTAAGATCCCTCAGGGTTCTAGAACCAATAAAAAATATTGGGTGCTTCTCAATGGTGTAAAGAAGCCCATTTATCCAACAGGACTTGATAGGTGAAACCATTATAAAACCCACTATTAATGAACCAACACATCCATAGCTACACATCTAACTTCCCTAACATAGTGTTGTCTATCACCTGTCCCCAGGAAATCACGCAAAACCAACCCAACGGTCCTCTTAGTGAGCGTCTGCATGTGTCTCCTGATCTTCACCCTCCTCTTCATGTTGGGAGTGGACAACCCTCATAAACAGCTGGGCAAACCTGAAATACAGAAGGACAACATTCTCCCCCCGTCCGACACACACACAGAGCGGGACAGAGGTCCCTGTACTGCAGTGGCAGTCCTGCTGCAGTACTTCCTGTTGGGGACGTTCACCTGGAACACGCTGTTCGCCACACATGTCTTCCTGATGATCAGAAACAGCCTGGCCACCAGCCCGTCACACTTCACAGCCTATACCGTGGCCATCGGATGGGGTAGGACAGCATGGAGAAACATCAAGTATTTAGTAGTTTCGGCTGACATTAGACCTGGGCTCCTTGAACCAAAACTAATGCTAGGTGATATTTTCAGGCTCTAATAAGCATGAAATAGAACTTAAAAGCTACTTGTATAGTGATGTAATGTCTTTAGAGGATGTTTGTGTGGTATATATATATACTCTGTATATGGCTGCATGTAAATCTACCAGGAAATAACAACAACATTTTCTCCTTTAGGACTGCCTGCAGTTGTGGTGGCCCTCACCTTAGGAATTAGTTACAGAGTGGATGATCCACTGGGTTACAGGCAGGAAGAATTGTGAGTCAATACTGTACTATACTAATTCTGTATTACTTCTCTGTACTATATTGTATTATACTATACTGTACTACTACTGTCTTACTTTTCTGTACTGTATTGTACTATACTGTGCTATACTATACTTTACTGTACTATACTACTACACCTGAGTGCTGTGCTGAACTGCAATTCACTTCCTCTTCTGTGGTTATCTTATAATAGGTTGAATTTAAATTAAAACGGGGCAATTGCTTTATAAAACTCATGCTGTAAAATGTTATCCTGATCAATGTTCATATGCATGTTTATAATGCATGCTAATAATTGGCCAAGAACAATATAAAAAGTTCAAACATTATTATTATTATTATTTTAATTATCAATTTTGTTCAAAGGTTTCTTGTTTACTTATGCCACCCACCATGTTAACTTTACACCACGTTATTCAAATCACTAGCGTCCTGTTTTGTCTGTCACATTGTCCCACTCTCTAACTCATGAATTTGACCTCTCAGTAGCTGGCTTGCTGCCCTCGATCCAAAGGGGAACTTTGACTTCAAGCTGCCAATGTTTTGGGGTTTCCTGATTCCTGTGGCGTTCATGCTAATCTTCAACACGGTGGTGTTGCTTTGTTTTGCAGTTAAGACCAACCCACATTTAACCAGGTAATATTAATGGGGGCATTTGGGGGGCACAAAGTAGAAAGTTGTAGTCACAAAGATCAGTTTGGATTTAAATGCCTACTAACAAGCTTGTACATTTTTTTTCTGTCTTTCAATTTAAAACTTGTGAAAAATAAAATGTATTATTTTATTATTAATTCAGTCATTAGTAATCAAATCATCAAATTTAATGAGCACCATGCTTTAACCCACTCAGTCAATGGTAGCATACTGTTCTTATACCACAGCATTACGGCAGTCTATTACAGCAGTCTATTACAGCAATCTAAGTATGTTGGTTATGTTTCCCAGTACAAGACACACATCGATGAAGAAGAAGTTCCTCAGTAGCTTTTCTCTGGCTGTGGTGCTCGGTCTCTCCTGGATCCTGGGCTATCTGTTGCTCATTACACAGAACCAGACCATGTACACCATACTCAACATCTCCTTCTGTGTTCTCACCACCACTCAGGTAGTAAATGTATGCACTCACTACTCTGGATAAGAGTGTCTGCTGAATGAATCAAATGTCAACTAGAAATACTAGTGTACTATTGTACCACAGAATCCAGACGATTGACAATTAGACACCTACTAAACATAAATAAATTGAGCTGCTCTTTATGGAAACACTACCTTTGTTTGTCCTTGTGTGTTCCTGAAAATACTTGATCATGTTTTTGTGTTTGTGTTTTTGCTCCACAGGGCTTGCAGATTTTCATTATGTTCACAGCAAGAACATCAATTGTCAAGAAAAAATATTTCAAGTACTTTGAAATCTGCCTCTAGTGTTGGGATCCCTCTTCACACTAGGAAGTTCAGTCTATGGCGAGGCGAGCACAGTGATAAAGTAGAATCATACACACATCTGGACACTGATCTGTCATTTTCACCTTGTTCCACAGACATCTAACTGATGGGCTGCAAGTTCAACCTCTGTTGTAAAATATCTCATATACCTCCACTATTGTCCTATAATATACAGTATAATACACACAACATTTTGTATGACGTATATTCACTGTGAATTCCCTTAGAAGTTGTGTTGTCCAATGAACTATCAAAATAAAGGAAGTGGCACACTGCATGCATCATCTCCCAACAATTTAATGGGTATTTACCAACGTTTCGGCATCACTGTGCCTCCCTCAATGATTTTTTTGACACAAATGCTGTATATCCTGAATATTTGTTCTTTCTAAAATGTTACTGTTTTTAAATAAATCTGTGATTATTCTCTTTAAGCGGATGTTTGTTTCAGTAGACATAGCGAGAGAACATTATTTTACACAATATCTCAGAAAATAGATTTAGACTGCAAGCTGCAGCTGCCAATTACATCTGTGGTAGAGGACTATGAGTCAACAAAAGCACATCAGCCTATGATGCTGCGGGACAGCAAGGATGAGCGGGTTCGTCAGGCAGAGATTGAGGTCAGTGGTCGCAAGTGGTCAACCAGCAGAGCGCTCAGGGAGGCGGAGGAACAGCTGCAACACGGTGACATTGTTGGGTCGGTAAACCAAGACAGGCTGAGTCTGCGATGCACAACCAGGTCAAGCTGGAAGAAGGCAGATTCCAAAAAGTGCTGTGGTGCAGAGGTAGGAATGAAAGGCTGAGGAAGAATTCAGGCATGTCAAGAGTTGTAGCCGTGAAAATACATAGCAGCTTGACATCCTGGGGGTGCGTGAGAAAGAGGTCACTCACCTGGAACATGGAAGGGCAGCGGATTAAGTTTCTGCTTTGCTCTGTGTACATTGTTTTCCCAACAGCAACAAACCTTCACACGTGGGGGTTGGCAGACAGCCCAGACAGCTGCACACTGTGGACGACCAGCCAATCTGAAGCACATGCTCTCCTCCTGCCACGCAGGTCTGACCGATGGAAAATTCAGGTGCGGCATGACCAAATACTAACTGTAGCAAGCAAGGAGAAAGCTGAAACATCTCACCCAGGGCTGTTTCATCCACTTCATCAGGTCAGGAAAGAGCGCAGCAAAGTGAACAAGGAGCAAAAAAGATATTGATTCCAAAATAGTAAAAAATAATCTATATATTATTTTTGAATGTGTTGGTGTGTCCAAACTTTTGAATGGTACTGTATATACAGTACCAGTAAACGTTTGGACACACCTACTCATTCAAGCGTTTTTCTTTATTTGGACTATTTTCTGTATTGTGGAATAATAGCGATGACAGCAAAACTATGAAATAACACATGGAATCATGTAGTAACCAAAAAAGTGTTAAACAAAATATATTTTATATTTGAGATTCTTAAAAGTAGCCACCCTTTGCATTGATGATAGCTTTGCATACTCTTGGCATTCTCTCAACCAGCTTCATAGTCACCTGGAATGCATTTCAATTAACAGGTGTGCCTTCTTAAAAGTTCATTTGTGGAATTTCTTTCCTTCTTAATGCATTTGAGCCAATCAGTTGTATTGTGATAAGGTAGGAGTAGTATACAGAACATAACCCTACATGGTAAAAGACCAAGTTCATATTATGGCAAGAACTGCTCAAATAAGCAAAGAGAAATGACAGCCCATCATTACTATAAGACATGAAGGTCAGTCAATCTGGAAAGTTTCTTGAAGTGCAGTCGCAAAAACCATCAAGCGCTATGTCGAGACCGGCTCTCATGAGGACCACCACAGGAAAGGAAGACGCAGAGTTACCTCTGCTGCAGCGAATAAGTTCATTAGAGTTACCAGCTTCAGAAATTGCAGCCCAAATAAATGCTTCATAGAGTTCAAGTAACAGACACATCTCAACATCAACTGTTCAGAGGAGACTGCGTGAATCAGGCCTTCATGGTTGAATTGCTGCAAAGAAACCACTACTAAAGGACACCAATAATAAGAAGAGACTTGCTTGGGCCAAGAAACACGAGCAATGGACATTAGACAGCTTAATCTGTCCGTTGGTCTGATGAGTCCAAATTTGAGATTTTTGGTTCCAACCACCGTGTCTTTGTGAGATGCAGAGTAGGTGAATTGATGATCTCTGCATGTGTGGTTCCCACCGTGAAGAATGGAGGAGGTGTGATGGTCTTTGGGTGCTTAGCTGGTGACACTGACGGTGATTTATTTAGAATTCAAGGGACACTTAACCAGCATGGCTACCACATAATTCTGCTGCGGTACGCCATCCCATCTGGTTTGCGCTAAGTGGGACTATCATTTGTTTTTCAACAGGACAATGACACAACACAACTCCAGGCTGTGTAAGGGCTATTTGACCAAGGAGTGTGATGGAGTGCTGCATCAGATGACCTGGCCTCCACAATCACCGACCTCAATCCAATTGAGATGGTATGGGATGAGTTGGACCGCAGAGTGAAGGAAAAGCAGCCAACAGGTGCTCAGCATATGTGGGATGTCATGTCTGGACTATCATTAAATGTGATGACTTATTTATATCAAATCAGTTCTCTAGGTTTAATTATTACGTGATTAAACTAATCATGTAAACATTAATTAACTAGGAAGTCAGGGCACTACTGAAAATGTTGAGATTTACTGAATTTAAATTTTCCGAATATAACTCTTCAGATATTTTAATATCTGATCAATTACAGTCTTCTATTAATAAATTATTATTACCTCATCAGTTCTCATTACTGAACGTCACAATTCCTAGCCTAAATCATGAATCAGATATATACGAGTTGGCTTCATTATTTATTAATTAACTAACTAAATAATCACACAGAATACATAACAAACAAACAGTAGATATTTGGGTTACTACATGATACAAAGAAAAAGTTCCTGGCGGACAAAGCCGATATGAAGGCTTGGTAGACAAAGGAAATGGGTGGGGACTGAGAAAGAGCGGGAAAGACAAAATGGATTCACTACACACAGTTGATAATTATTTTAATTTAAATGCTCATCCTTTGCACATGAACTGCCACTTATTCGAGAATAATTGCAATGTATATATTTAAATATATAAATATATTTGTATTTATTAGGGATCCTAACACATTAAGACACTTACATTACACATAAAACAAAATATAAAACAGTACATCATATAACATTATTACACCACTACATACAGTGGAGAGAACAAGTATTTGATACACTGCCAATTTTGCAGGTTTTCCTACTTACAAAGCATGTAGAGGTCTGTAATTTTTATCATATGTACACTGCAACTGTGAGAGACGGAATCTAAAACAAAAATCCAGAAAATCACATTGTATGATTTTTAAGTAATTAATTTTATTGCATGATATAAGTATTTGATCACCTACCAACCAAGTAAGAATTCCGGCTCTTACAGACCTGTTAGTTTTTTCTTTAAGAAGCCCTCCTGTTCTCCACTCTTTACCTGTATTAACTGCACCTGTTTGAACTCGTTACCTGTATAAAAGACACCTGTCCACACACTCAATCAAACAGACTCCAACCTCTCCACAATGGCCGAGACTAGAGAGCTGTGTAAGGACATCAGGGATAAAATTGTAGACCTGCACAAGGCTGGGATGCGCTACAGGACAGTAAGGCAAGCAGCTTGGTGAGAAGGCAACAACTGTTGGCGCAATTATTAGATAATGGAAGAAGTTCAAGATGACGATCAATCACCCTTTGTCTGGGGCTCCATGCAAGATCTCACCTCGTGGGGCATCAATGACCATGAGGAAGGAGAGGGATCAGCCCAGAACTACACGCCAGGACCTGGTCAATGACCTGAAGAGAGCTGGGACCACAGTCTCAAAGAAAATCATTAGTAACACACTACGCCGTCATGGATTAAAATCCAGCAGTGCACGCAAGGTCCCCCTGCTCAAGCCAGCGCATGTCCAGGCCCGTCTGAAGTTTGCCAATGACCATCTGGATGATCCAGAGGAGGAATGGGAGAAGTTCATGTGGTCTGATGAGACAAAAATAGAGCTTTTTGGTCTAAACTCCACTCGCCGTGCTTGGAGGAAGAAGAAGGATGAGTACAACCCCAAGAACACCCTCCCAACCTTGAAGCATGGAGGTGGAAACATCATTCTTTGGGGATGCTTTTCTGCAAAGGGTACAGGATGACTGCATCTATTGAGGGGAGGATGGATGGGACCAAGTATCGCGAGATTTTGGCCAACAACCTCCTTCCCTCAGTAAGAGCATTGAAGATGGATCGTGGCTGGGTCTTCAAGCATGACCACGACCTGAAACACACAGCCACAGCAACTAAGGAGTGGCTCCGTAAGAATCATCACAAGGTCCTGGAGTGGCCTAGCCAGTCTCCAGACCTGAACCCAATAGAAAATCTTTGGAGGGAGCTGAAAGTCCATTTTGCCCAGCGACAGCCTCGAAACCTGAAGGATCTGGAGAAGGTCTGTATGGAGGAGTGGGCCAAAATCCCTGCTGCAGTGTGTGCAAACCTGGTCAAGAACTACAGAAAACGTATGATCTCTGTAATTGCAAACAAAGGTAGCTGTACCAAATATTAAGTTCTGCTTTTCTGATGTATCAAATACTTATGTCATGCAATAAAATGCAAATTAATTACTTAAAAATCATACAATGTGATTTTCTGGATTTTGTTTTAGATTCCGCCTCTCACAGTTGAAGTGTACCTATGATAAAAATTACAGACCTCTACATGCTTTGTAAGTAGGAAAACTTGCAAAATCGGCAGTGTATCAAATACTTGTTCTCCCCACTGTATATACAATGCAAAATGTATAATACTACCATACAACAATATTACAATGTACATGTGTATAGAGTGCGTGAGCTAGTTCGTGTCTGTACCTGTGTGTGTGTGTGTGTGTGTGTGTGTGTGTGTGTGTCTCTGTACAGTCCCAGCTGTTCCATAAGGTTTATTTACATCTGTTTTTCTTATTCTATTGCTTGAATCAGTTACCTGATGTGGAATAGAGTTCCATGTAGTCATGGCTCTATGTAATACTGTGCGCCTCCCATAGTCTGTTTTGGAATAGGTGATTGTGAAGAGACCTCTGGTGGAATTTTGGGGTATACATCTGAGCCGGATTGAATGGGCTCACGGGCCGGATCCGGTCATAGTGTATCCAATCGATACTAGCCTCAACTAGACCTAAGAAAAACAAGATTACAATAGATGTATTTCAATACATTTTGCCTAAAGGATGACTGTGGTATTATATTATGGAGAGTTGATGTTGATGGTAATGTAGCTGTGATCTGAAGGGGTGATGTTGATGTCACCAGGAGCTATGATGCTCATACTGTACTGTATATCTGCGTTGTGCTCCTCAAACAAAGTCTGATGTACAGTTTATACAAATTCTTATTTACATATGATTTATTTACATATGATTTGGTTATTCTCTACCTCAATATTGTCACTATATATGACAGATAGGATATCTCCTTAGTAGGGTTGCAAAATTCCAGGAACTTTCAATAAATTACATTGTTTTCCTAGAATCCTGGTTGGGGGAATGAGCAGGAAATCCAGAATCTCTGGAAAAGCAGGGAATTTATTGAAAGTCCCCAGAATTGTGCATCCCTACTCCTTAGGTACCCAGCAGTGTATCACATTAACACCATTAGCCATTAACCTTTATTTTACCAGTTAAGTTGACTGAGACAACATTCTCATTTACAGCAACAACCTGGGGAATAGTTACAGGGGAGAGGAGATGAATGTAAGCTGGGGATGACTTTGACAGTATGAGAGCCAGATTGGGTATTTAGGTTACCACCCCTCCTCTTACAATAAGTGCCATGGGATCTTTAGTGACCACAGAGAGTCAGGACCCCCATTTAACATCCCATCTGAAAGACAACATCCAACACAGGGCAATGTCCCCAATCATTACCCTGGGATATTTAGACCAGAGGGTGCCTCCTACTGGCCCTCCAACAGCGGAGGGATGCAAGCATCTGGTCTTCCATCCAGCTTAGCTTCAGAGGCAAGCCAGCGGAGGGATGCAAGTCTCTTTTAAATATTTATTTTTACCTTTATTTAACTAGGCGAGTCAGTTCAGAACAAATACCCCCACCCACAATGCAAATCTAATAATTTTGCCATGGGGTGCAGAGAAAATGTTTACACTTTAACAACTAATTTCTTGCGATTCCACAGTACACATGTTGCCGTAGGGTGGAGAGAAATGTTTGCAGTTTTTATTATGATATCTGAGTGAGAGTTTCTTTCATAATCAATTAGGGCTCCCCAGTCGGTAATTCAACCATTTTTATTTATTTTACCTTTATTTAACCAGGTAGGCAAGTTGAGAACAAGTTCTCATTTACAATTGCGACCTGGCCAAGATAAAGCAAAGCAGTTCGACAGATACAACAACACAGAGTTACACATGGAGTAAAACAAACATACAGTCAATAATAAAGTATAAACAAGTCTATATACAATGTGAGCAAATGAGGTGAGAAGGGAGGTAAAGGCAAAAAAGGCCTTGGTGGCAAGGTAAATACAATATAGCAAGTAAAACACTGGAATGGTAGTTTTGCAATGGAAGAATGTGCAAAGTAGAAATAAAAATAATGGGGTGCAAAGGAGCAAAATAAATAAATAAATTAAATACAGTTGGGAAAGAGGTAGTTGATAGGGCTAAATTATAGGTGGGCTATGTACATGTGCAGTAATCTGTGAGCTGCTCTGACAGTTGGTGCTTAAAGCTAGTGAGGGAGATAAGTGTTTCCAGTTTCAGAGATTTTTGTAGTTCGTTCCAGTCATTGGCAGCAGAGAACTGGAAAGAGAGGCGGCCAAAGAAATAATTGGTTTTGGGGGTGACTAGAGAGATATACCTGCTGGAGCGTGTGCTACAGGTGGGAGATGCTATGGTGACCAGCGAGCTGAGATAAGGGGGGACTTTACCTAGCAGGGTCTTGTAGATGACATGGAGCCAGTGGGTTTGGCGACGAGTATGAAGCGAGGGCCAGCCAACGAGAGCGTACAGGTCGCAATGGTGGGTAGTATATGGGGCTTTGGTGACAAAACGGATTGCACTGTGATAGACTGCATCCAATTTGTTGAGTAGGGTATTGGAGGCTATTTTGTAAATTACATCGCCAAAGTCGAGGATTGGTAGGATGGTCAGTTTTACAAGCCATGATTACTACAATTTCAGATAGATGGCTAGACTATATTATCAATCTTAAAAATGTATGAATGCTTTTAGATATGTGGGTGAAGTAGTGAATGGTTTCAGGAGGAAGGTGATATTATTGGGACATACCCATGATTAGGTCAGGGCATGATGTGGCCTTAATGAGAGGAGCCATCCAGAACTGTAAAGGAACAGGGAAAGGGTTCCGAGAAGACAAGAGCAGTGGACAGATTGAGTCCATATGGTTGTGTGCCGGTGTCAATGCACATTTTAATCAAATCAAATCAAATGTATTTATAAAGACCTTCTTACATCAGCTGATATATCAAAGTGCTGTACAGAAACGCAGCCTAAAACCCCAAACAGCAAGCAATGCAGGTGTAGAAGCACGGCACCTAGGAAAAACTCCCTAGAAAGGCCAGAACCTAGGAAGAAACCTACAGAGGGACCAGGCTATGAGAGGTGGCCAATCGTCTTCTGGCTGTGACAGTACTCAACAATTAATTTGTTTCTAAATTATAGTTTCGGAAACCATGTTCTAGAGAAGTCTACCCTCTAGTGTCCTCACATTCTAATCCAGACCTCCAACACTCCAACCCAGTTCCATTGTTTAAAACTATTCCCCTCTGATCAGGAGATCGAATTACACATGCTGTAGTGGAAAAACGTTTCTGTTTACCAAAACATGTACTGTACCTTCCCAGCTGCAACCAATAATGTGTTGCATAGAGAAGGGTAATGCTATTGGTTAACTGGTCCTCACAGTATCCATCCATGTGTAACCATTTTATTCATCCAGTCATGTAGCTGATCTACTTGTGTGTGTCTTTACTGATCCTGTTGGCAATGTGAGTTGTGTTGGAGCCACTGTACAGTACTTCCCCCTTAATTTCAATAGTAAATCATTAACTGGTATCTGCACGTCACTACAGTCTCTGTGACAGGAGGAGAGCAGCATAAGACCCACAGACGGTCTAATAATGTGCAGTCTGATGACACCGGATGACTGGAAACAGCAGAAATGAAAGAGCTATGGATTATGGTTGTCTTTGCTACAGGTAAGACTTGCTATATATTTGATCCATTCAGGGTGGTTTAAGAACACATGCACTTTCCATGACACACAGTGCTTTCAGAAAAGATTCAGACCCCTTACTTTTTCCACATTTTGTTACGTTACAGTCTTATTCGAAAATGTTTTAGATTGATTAAATCTACACACAATACCCCATAATGACAAAGCAAAAACATTTTTGCTAATTTATGAAAAATGTAAAAATGAAATATGACATTTACATAAGTGTTCAGACCCTTTACTCAGTACTTTGTTGAAGCATCAGCGATTACAACATCGAGTCTTCTTGGATATGAGTGTGGTACACCTGTATTTGGGAAGTTTCTCGCATTCAGTTTGGATGAGGAACCTTGCTGCACAGCTATTGTCAGGTCTCTCCAGAGATGTTCGATCGGGTTCAAGTCCGGGCTCTGCCTGGGCCACTCAAGGACATTCAGAGACTTGTCCTGAAGCCACTCTTGCATTGTCCTGGCTGTGTGCTTAGGGTCATTGTCCTGTTGGAAGGTGAACCTTCACCCCAATCTGAGGTCCTGAGTGCTCTGGATCATGTTTTCATCAAGGATCTGGCCACTCTACCATAAAGGCCTGAGTGCTACAGAGATGGCTGTCCTTCAACAGGACATAGCTTTGGGAAGCATTGGAGTCAACATGGGCCAGCATCCCTTTCCATGTCATCTCTTATGATGTTGTTGTTAAGAGTCTTCTGTGATTGAGAATTATGTTGGAAAATTGCTTTCAATTCAGATGTGCAAAAATGTATGATGCATTTAACTTAACAAATGATTATTGCCAATATATGACCTAACAGTTTTTACAGTTTGGTTTATGAATTTTGAAGTTTTATAGTCAATGAATGATTGATATTTTGTCTGTTTGCTGCAAGGGATACAGTAGCATCAGTGAAGACATTGTTTCAGACTTTATTTTTATACCAACACTATTTAGATGTATTGTTAAGTTGTTGTTTACATACTGTGAATAGACTACAGTCAGGTCCTAAATACAGTTGATAACAGAGTAGCCTTTGCTATCAGCCGTTTATTGGCAGTGATAATGACTTCTTTCTCACATAAAGTACAGTAGAAAACATTTCTACACTGATGCAGACACAATGAAACTGGAACAGCATGGATCATCTCCTATGATTATAGGAACTGACACTATGTATCCTTGTTTATGTTGTTTACAGAGTTAATTATCTTTTTTAAAGTCTCCTTTCCACAGGAGGATCTCATCACATCCTCTGCCATTCCAACCACCATTGACATAAAAAACCCAACAACTGATGACCCTATAACCCTAAATACTACTGGTCTTCCAACTACTGGTTACCCTACCTCTATCCCTATCACCAGTACCAGTCTCCCCACCACCTCCAACACCACCTCTATCACCACAACCCCTCCTCTGGTCTGTATAAATGGTGGTGAGCTGCAGAGTGGAGTCTGTATCTGTCCTGATGAGTGGACCGGAGACACCTGTTCAGAGGGTACATCCACACACTTACACTATACCTCACCCTGGATCTACCATTGACTCCTCCACAATACTACACTACTATACCTAACCCTGGGTCTACCATTCAGACTCCTCCACAATACTACACTACTATACCTAACCCTGGATCTACCATTCAGACTCCTCCACAATACTACACTACTATACCTAACCCTGGATCTACCATTCAGACTCCTCCACAATATTACACTACTATACCTAACCCTGGATCTACCATTCAGACTCCTCCACAATACTACACTACTATACTTAACCCTGGATCTAACATTCAGACTCCTCCACAATACTACACTACTATACCTAACCCTGGATCTACCATTCAGACTCCTCCACAATACTACACTACTATACCTAACCCTGGATCTACCATTCACAGTACACACCACTACATTACTATACCTAACCCTGGATCTACCATTCACAGTACACACCACTACACTACTATACATAACCCTGGATCTACCATTCACAGTACACACCACTACACTACTATACCTAACCCTGGATCTACCATTCAGACTCCTCCACAATACTACACTACTATACCTAACCCTGGATCTACCATTCAGACTCCTCCACAATAATACACTACTATACCTAACCCTGGATCTACCATTCAGACTCCTCCACAATACTACACTACTATACCTAACCCTGGATCTACCATTCACAGTACACACCACTACACTACTATACCTAACCCTCAATCTCACATCCACAGTACACACCACTACAATACTACTCCTAACCCTGGATCTCACATTCACAGTACACACCACTACAATACTACACCTAACCCTGGATCTCATATTCACAGTACACACCACTACAATACTACACCTAACCCTGGATCTCATATTCACAGTACACACCACTACAATACTACACCTAACCCTGGATCTCATATTCACAGTACACACCACTACAATACTACACCTAACCCTGGATCTCATATTCACAGTACACACCACTACAATACTACACCTAACCCTGGATCTCATATTCACAGTACACACCACTACAATACTACACCTAACCCTGGATCTCATATTCACAGTACACACCACTACAATACTACACCTAACCCTGGATCTCATATTCACAGTACACACCACTACAATACTACACCTAACCCTGGATCTCACATTCAGACTACACACCACTCCGCTACTATACCTAACCCTGGATCTCATATTCACAGTACACACCACTACAATACTACACCTAACCCTGGATCTCATATTCACAGTACACACCACTACAATACTACACCTAACCCTGGATCTCACATTCAGACTACACACCACTCCGCTACTATACCTAACCCTGGATCTCATATTCACAGTACACACCACTACACTACTATACCTAACCCTGGATCTCATATTCACAGTACACACCACTACAATACTACACCTAACCCTGGATCTCATATTCACAGTACACACCACTACAATACTACACCTAACCCTGGATCTCATATTCACAGTACACACCACTACAATACTATACCTAACCCTGGATCTACCATTCAGACTCCTCCACAATACTACACTGCTATACCTAACCCTGGATCTACCATTCACAGTACACACCACTACAATACTATACCTAACCCTGGATCTACCATTCAGACTCCTCCACAATATTACACTACTATACCTAACCCTGGATCTACCATTCAGACTCCTCCACAATACTACACTACTATACCTAACCCTGGATCTACCATTCAGACTCCTCCACAATACTACACTGCTATACCTAACCCTGGATCTACCATTCACAGTACACACCACTACAATACTACACATAACCCTGCATCTCACATTCAGAGTACACACCACTCCGCTACTATACCTAAACCTGGATCTCATATTCACAGTCCACAACACTACTCCTTGGATTTCACATTCAGAATATACATTTCATGTTCAGTCATACATTTGGTCCATATTGAAATGCATTTTACTTCAATAGGGTATTTCTGCAATTCCACCAGGAAGGATGGATTCTCCTTCCCAAGAACGGTGGTTGGCTGGTCTGCTTATTCAGAAGAGTCATGTGATGAGAAGACAACCAGTGGTATGTTACTTTTATTCACCTAAAATGACAAAAATGTTACAGTCTTAATTAATGTTGTATTAGGTAACACAAAATCTTTACTATCTTGGTTCCTCCAGCTGGTTTACCAGTAGCCTTAGCAGAATGTTCAAATAACACTGGATCTCCACAGTTTGATGCTCCTAACAGGCTGGAGTGTGAATTAACCCTCAATGACATTCTAGGAAATGTAAGTCAATAGGTATATTTTTTTATAATCTTGATTTATGACCAGCCTCAATTTAGCATTTTTCAGGTCAGTTACAGTCATCATTATGAGGAGTGGATCTTACAGTTTGAAGATCAGTAACAACTGGCTTCTACCTTCAGATCATGTATTCTGCTCCTTTATTCTGCTTAACAGTTTTAGGAACTTTTCTTTCTTGTGTTTCACATTGCATTTAGTAGATGTTCTTATCCAGACTGACTTACAGTAATGGGTGCATACATTTTCATACTGGTCCCCTGTGGGCATTGAACCCACAACACTGGTATTTCAAGGGCCATACTTTACCAACTGAGCAACATAGTTAGTACTGGCAACTATAATATCCAAATGCACTCACAGTTCAGCATGTTGCTGCCACTTATACAATGTTCTGTTGACAAACAATACTAAAATTCCTGTTCAGATCTCCAGCAGTTCATCTCATTTACGAAAGTTAGCCTTCAGTACTCAGATCCTGACCTCCCAACCAAAGCGGCTGTCAGCTGACAACATCACCACAGCAGCTCAGATAGCTAACACACTGCTTCAGTCTGCAAATATCACAGAGGTATAACATGTTTTGAAATCAAGTCGTGAACTATGACATGTTCTGGAGAGAAACGTGAGGTTGTTACTGCAGTGACTTGAACACTTGAGGTTCATCCCCTGGTTTTGATTATGTTGCAGGACATCACAGTGGCAGCTGTAACCACCATCAGTCAGCTGCTCAATGCCAGTGAGGAGAGTACACAGGAGAGAGACGCTGTCCAAAAGTACAGGAGTGTGTGTGTGTGTGGTGTGTGTGTGTGGTGTGTGTGGTGTGTGTGTGTGTGTGTGGTGGTTTGCGTTTCTGCATATGTTTGAGTTTATGTGTGTACGTGTGCCTCTGCATGGTGCATGCAAACTAATGTTTTTCTGTGTTTCTCTCCCAGCCTCACAGAGACCCTAGAGATGTTTTCCCTGGACCAGAACAATAATGTGTCCTCGGTGGTTCGGCCCAACGTGGCAGTCCAGTCTGTCCAAGTACCAAGTGACACAGTAGGGATCCAGTTTACTGCTCTGACTGGTGGGTGGGACTGCTAGTGAACCTACATACTGGCATTTAAAGTGAAAGTTTATATCTGTGTTGACAGTCTAGTTCTATCACCTCATTTTTAAATGTTTCTCCTCTGCTGTCAATAAGGTTTGGAATGGATTTGAATTGGTGTACTACAGACAAGAACAGATACAGTGGAGGCTGCTGAGGGGAGGACGACTCATAATAATGGATGGAACAGAGCGAATGGAATGGCATAAAACACATGGAAACCGCGTGTTTGATGTATTTGATACCATTCCACTGATTCCACTCCAGCCGTTACCATGAGCCCATTCTCCCCAATTAAGGTTCCACCAGCCTCCTGTGGTACAGAAGTAACACTATATTGTTCTGCTTTAAATTGCTAAATCAGTTTAATCTCCGTCTACAGGAAGATCTGGTAATTTTGTGGCCAACAGAATTCATCTCAACACCAATACCTCTGAACTGATAGCTGATGAAGGAGGTGCGACCGATGTCCAGATTGTTATCAAATTCCCACCAGGTGAGTCAATGCTGGTATGCTAACAGTGTAGATCCTCAATATTTAATTTCCTTATACGCTTTCACCGAGAGCGCTTAACTGCTCTTTGTGGTGGCCAAAATCAGGTCAGCAATGCCAAATATTTAGATTGTCCAATAAAGATGAGTCATATGACATATGGATAGGTAAACTATTGAGAAATAATTAGGCTTCCATGATAGTTCTACAAGGCAAGGTCAAGCTACTCGTGTATACGTTCTGATATGAACAGCAATCTCTCTCTCCCCACTCTCTCTCTCCCTCTACCCTCTCTCATTCAATTTCACTCTACTCAGTTTTGCATAGTAAAAACACAAACCACTCCATTGGTTTTGTGCTCTACCAAAACGACCGGTTCTTCAGGTCCAAGGCTTTCAGAGCTTCTCCAGGAACCAGCAGAAGGGTCATCTCTGCTAACCTGGGACAAGTGTCTGGGTTACATGTTGAGATGCTCTTCAAGCCCACAGTAAGATTTCTCTTGGAATAAGTAAACACATCGTGGTCCAAATCTATCTGCGAAATATAATGGGAAGTTGTCCATTATCTTCAGTGCATTTGGAAAGTATTCAGACCCTTTCACTTTTCCCACATTTTGTTACGTTACACCCTTATTAAAAAATGTATTAAATTGCTATTTTACCTCATCAATCTACGTACACACAATACCCCATAATGACAAAGCAAAAACAGGTTCTTAGAAATGTTTGTAAATGTATTAAACATTAAAAAAACTTATATTACATTTACGTAAGTATTCAGACCCTTTTCTCAGTACTTTGTTGAAGCACCTTTGGCAGCGATTACAGCCGTTCAAAGACTCCTGCATTGTCTTGGCTGTGTGCTTAGGGTCATTGTCCTGTTGGAATTTGAAACCTTGCCCCAGTCTGAGGGCCTGAGTGCTCTGGAGCAGGTTTTCATCAAGGCTATCTTTGTACTTTGCTCCGTTCAACTGAAAAACATCCCCACAGCATGATGCTGCCACCACCATGCTTCACCGTAGGCATGGTGCCAGGCCAAAGAGTTCAATCTTGGTTTCATCAGACCTGAGAATCTTGTTTCTCATGGCCCGAGTCCTTTAGGTGCCTTTTGTCAAACTCCAAGCGGGCTGTCATGTGCCTTTTACTGAGGGGTGGCTTCCGTCTGGCCACTCTACCATAAATGCCTGATTGATGGAGTGCTGCAGAGATGGTTGTCCTTCTGGAAGGTTCTCTCATCTTCACAGAGGAACTCTGGCGCTCTGTCAGAGTGACCATCTTCTCCCCCAATTGCTCAGTTTGGCTGGGCGGCCAGTTCTAGGAAGATTCTTGGTGGTTCCGAACTTCTTCCATTTAAGAATGGAAGTGTTCTTGGGGACCTTCAACGCTGCAGAACTTTTTTGGTACCCTTCCCCAGATCTGTGCCTCAACACAATCCTGTCTCGGAGCTCTACGGACAATTCCTTCGACCTCATGGCTTGGTTTTTGATCTGACATGCACTGTCAACTGTGAGACCGCGTATAGACAGGTGTGCCTTTCCAAATCATGTTCAATCAATTTAATTTACCACACATGGTAAATCAAGTTGTAGAAACATCTCAAGGATTATCAATGGAAACAGGATGCACCTGAGCTCAATTTCGAGTCTCATAGCAAAGTGTCTGAATAGTTATGTAAATAAGGTATTTCAGCGTTTAATTTTTACACATTTACAAACATTTCTTAAAACCTGTTTTTCCTTTGTCATTATGGGGTATTTTGTGTAGATTGCTGAGGATTTTTTTTAAAGTTAATTTTAGACTAAGACTAGGCTAGTGGCTGTGGATTTTTGTTCCTCCCTTGTACTTGATTGATAATTAAGATGACTAATGGCTTATCTGCCATTAAGAACAAGGAAGCAAATATTGCATTGTATATAATATGATGTATCATAATTGAAACTTCTTCTTTCCACATTTGCGTGATGACCTTTCATACTTCACAATTGACTTTATAATTTTTTTTGAATGAGGAATACTATCAGTGCATGTCTTTTGCTGAAGGATTTACAGTGAGTTTGTGTCTGTTCTCACTTCTCAGGCTGTTCCCAACACCTCCCTCTATGACTTTGCCTGCGTGTCATGGAACTACACGTTGAAAGACTGGAGCACCTTTGGCTGCTCCAAAGTCAACCACTCAGCAGACGGCCTGCAATGTTTCTGTAATCACACCACTAACTTTGCTGTGCTGATGGTGAGTAGCTAGCTGCCTTCATCTCCCTTTTACTGACCACACGCTGACCTATGGAGGGGTTCACAAACCTTTTTGAAACATGACCCCATTTTGATATCTGAAAGTTCTTGTGACCCCAACCATGTGAATTTCTTTTTGTAATTAAGAGCAATGTTTAGTTTTTTTTAGTTGGGTCTATGGTGCTATGGCAGTCAATTGCAAAACATTCTAACAGTATTTATGATTGTTTTCTCAACTCACCATCACATACATTTAATGTGAGGCTATGACAGTCAATGTAAATTGGTCTGACATAAAGTCTCTTATCTCACCATCACTAATGAGATGGTGAGATAAGAGACATGATGCATGTCGTGTCGGATGTTCTCAAAATCAGGTGGTGTGGTTGCCAGTGTTCACCTCATCTCTGCTGTCACCTCTAACCTGGATCGATATTTGGTTTTAATGCAAACTAGAACACTAATTCCAGCCTCACACAGATATGAGCTGTCAAAGGGGTATCATGAGTTTCAATACTCAGAGCGAGACGGCATGATATTTAATCCCTTTGGGTCAGGAACCAAAATGCTTTGTCTGCAGCATTCGGTCATATGACGGCACAATCTGTTTTCGATTTCACTTACCGGCATGTCAACTGAGGCAGGATCACAGTCAAACAGATTTCTCTCCAATAAGAAATATTTTTTTCTGAATGCACTGATTCAGTCACTCGACTGTAGAATGTTTTTGTATTTTACCTGCATTCTTGTGTTCAGTTTCCCAAATATGTAATTTACATAGGCAAGGAGACACATTTTATTTTCATTACACAGAAAGTCAACAAAGTCTGTTTTGTTTGTCCACCATTCGATCTCATGGAATCTGTTTTTCGTCAATATAGCCATGCAGCCGATCCTCTGTGCAGTTTCATGCTTGAATCGTGAGACAGAACAATATATCCTTGTGAATAGCACCCCGACATGTAGCTAACAAAAGTAAATGAACGGGCATCTCGGCCCTCACAACTAACATCCATTTGGAAAGCTGGGGAGTTTTTTAGTGGTTCAGTCAGTTTCCTATTGATTGCTAGCTATATTGATTGCTAGCTATATACTTCTTAGATTTACATTGTTATCAGACAAAGGTATTGATGTGAGTTTCTGTACCTCCTCACACCTTGTTTTCACCATATCGATTGTTGCGGTAATATACCTGAAATAGTGTGTGGTTTCACACAGTAGTGGGCCTAGCCATTCACCATGGGAATAGAGTGATCACATGTCCCAGATTGTGCAGGACAGTCCTCCATTTTGGACCTTTGTCCCGCAACCAAACCATCAACACATTCAAACACCACCACCAATTTAGATTTTTTTTTATTTGTCCAGTATTTCAGTCAGACATTCCAACCTGTCTCTTGCAGTCACGTTGAGCTTACGAAAAAATAGACTTGCAAATCATAAGGATGTGGTAGCCTAAGCCATGGGGATGTTAAACCCTTCTCCAGTCATTGATGAGATCTGATATTCTGCAGAGCGCAGGATGAGACATTGGCCTATCCTCAACAAATATTTCTGACTGTGACAAACTTAGTGTTGAAATATATATTTTTATTTTCTTTCTGCAGTCGTTCAGGAGGGACTTTAAATACGCTGATGAGCTAAACTGGATCACCATATTGGGATGCTCCATGTCCATCATAGGGTTGAGTTTAACAATAACATTCCAGATGGTGACCAGGTAAGATCCTACAGGGTTCCAGAACCAATTCAAAATATACAGTAACATTCCAGATGGTGACCAGGTAAGATCCTACAGTGTTCCAGAACCAATTCAAAATATACAGTAACATTCCAGATGGTGACCAGGTAAGATCCTACAGGGTTCCAGAACCATTTCAAAATATACAATAACATTCCAGATGGTGACCAGGTAAGATCCTACAGGGTTCCAGAACCATTTCAAAATATACAATAACATTCCAGATGGTGACCAGGTAAGATCCTACAGTGTCCAGAACCAATTCAAAATATACAATAACATTCCAGTTGGTGACCCGGTAAGATCCTACAGGGATCCAGAACCAATTCAAAATATACAATAACATTCCAGTTGGTGACCCAGTAAGATCCTACAGTGTCCAGAACCAATTCAAAATATACAATAACATTCCAGTTGGTGACCCAGTAAGATCCTACAGTGTCCAGAACCAATTCAAAATATACAATAACATTCCAGTTGGTGACCCGGTAAGATCCTACAGTGTCCAGAACCAATTCAAAATATACAATAACATTCCAGTTGGTGACCCGGTAAGATCCTACAGGGATCCAGAAGCAATTCAGAATGATCAATAGTGTAAAGAAGCCCTTTGTCTGATCCAACAGGACTTGATAGATGAAACCATTATAAAACCCACTATTAATGAACCAACACATCCATAGCTACACATATAACTTCCCTAACATAGTGTTGTCTATCACCTGTCCCCAGGAAATCACGCAAAACCAACCCAACGGTCCTCTTAGTGAGCGTCTGCGTGTGTCTCCTGATCTTCACCCTCCTCTTCATGTTGGGAGTGAGCAACCCTCATAAACAGCTGGGCAAACCTAAAATACAGGAGGACAACATTCTCCCCCCGTCCGACACACACACAGAGCGGGACAGAGGGCCCTGTACTGCAGTGGCAGTCCTGCTGCAGTACTTCCTGTTGGGGACGTTCACCTGGAACACGCTGTACGCCACACATGTCTTCCTAATGATCAGAAACAGCCTGGCCACCAGCCCATCACACTTCACAGCCTATACCGTGGCCATCGGATGGGGTAGGACAGCATGGAGAAACATTAAGTATTTAGTCGTTTCGGCTGACATTAGACCTGGGCTCCTTGAACTAAAACTAATGCTAGGTGATATTTTCAGGCTCTAATAAGCCTGAAATAGAACTTAAAAGCTACTTGTATAGTGATGTAATGTCTTTAGAGGATGTATGTGTGGTATATACAGTGCCTTGCGAAAGTATTCGGCCCCCTTGAACTTTGCGACCTTTTGCCACATTTCAGGCTTCAAACATAAATATATAAAACTGTATTTTTTTGTGAAGAATCAACAACAAGTGGGACACAATCATGAAGTGGAACGACATTTATTGGATATTTCAAACTTTTTTAACAAATCAAAAACTGAAAAATTGGGCGTGCAAAATTATTCAGCCCCCTTAAGTTAATACTTTGTAGCGCCACCTTTTGCTGCGATTACAGCTGTAAGTCGCTTGGGGTATGCCTCTATCAGTTTTGCACATCGAGAGACTGAAATTTTTTCCCATTCCTCCTTGCAAAACAGCTCGAGCTCAGTGAGGTTGGATGGAGAGCATTTGTGAACAGCAGTTTTCAGTTCTTTCCACAGATTCTCTTTGACTTGGCCATTCTAACACCTGGATATGTTTATTTTTGAACCATTCCATTGTAGATTTTGCTTTATGTTTTGGATCATTGTCTTGTTGGAAGACAAATCTCCGTCCCAGTCTCAGGTCTTTTGCAGACTCCATCAGGTTTTCTTCCAGAATGGTCCTGTATTTAACTCCATCCATCTTCCCATCAATTGTAACCATCTTCCCTGTCCCTGCTGAAGAAAAGCAGGCCCAAACCATGATGCTGCCACCACCATGTTTGACAGTGGGGATGGTGTGTTCAGGCTGATGAGCTGTGTTGCTTTTACACCAAACATAACGTTTTGCATTGTTGCCAAAAAGTTCAATTTTGGTTTCATCTGACCAGAGCACCTTCTTCCACATGTTTGGTGTGTCTCCCAGGTGGCTTGTGGCAAACTTTAAACGACACTTTTTATGGATATCTTTAAGAAATGGCTTTCTTCTTGCCACTCTTCCATAAAGGCCAAATTTGTGCAATATACGACTGATTGTTGTCCTATGGACAGAGTCTCCCACCTCAGCTGTAGATCTCTGCAGTTCATCCAGAGTGATCATGGGCCTCTTGGCTGCATCTCTGATCAGTCTTCTCCTTGTATGAGCTGAAAGTTAAGAGGGACGGCAGCTCCTTGGGATGTTTATAGCTTGGGAAATCTTTTTGTATCCAAATCCGGCTTTAAACTTCTTCACAACAGTATCTCGGACCTGCCTGGTGTGTTCCTTGTTCTTCATGATGCTCTCTGCGCTTTTAACGGACCTCTGAGACTATCACAGTGCAGGTGCATTTATACGGAGACTTGATTACACACAGATGGATTGTATTTATCATCATTAGTCATTTAGGTCAACATTGGATCATTCAGAGATCCTCACTGAACTTCTGGAGAGAGTTTGCTGCACTGAAAGTAAAGGGGCTGAATAATTTTGCACGCCCAATTTTTCAGTTTTTGATTTGTTAAAAAAGTTTGAAATATCCAATAAATGTCGTTCCACTTCATGATTGTGTCCCACTTGTTGTTGATTCTTCACAAAAAAATACAGTTTTATATCTTTATGTTTGAAGCCTGAAATGTGGCAAAAGGTCGCAAAGTTCAAGGGGGCCGAATACTTTCGCAAGGCACTGTATATACTATGTATATGGCTGCATGCAAATCTACCAGGAAATAACAACATCATTCTCTCCTTTAGGATTGCCTGCAGTTGTGGTGGCCCTCACCTTAGGAATTAGTTACAGAGTGGATGGTCCACTGGGATACAGGCAGGAGGAATTGTGAGTCAATACTACTACTGTACTACTACTCTGTACTGTGTTGTACTGTACTATACTGTACTTGAAAGAGAGCGACCCGGCTCAACGTATTTATTTTTTTGTAAACCACTGCATGGGCAGTGTGTGGGGTACATGGGGACAGTCTGATTGGCTGAAGCCACGAGCTGGAGGTGATGAATATCTCTCAAATGAACTGTACTGAATTGTACTGTACTACCAATATCAATGTGGGGCAATTGCTGTATAAAATGTTATAACTAATACTGTAAAAGCTTTTCCCTATCAATGTTTGTATTGCATGCTTTTAAAGATGGTTAAGAACAATTACAAAAGTTGTAAAAAACAAGAAGAACGATCCATTGTGTTGGAAAGGTTTCTTGTTTACTTATACCACCCACCACATTTACTTTATACCACATTATTCAAATCGCTGGCATCCTGTTTTGTCTGTCACATTGTCCCACTCTCTAATTCATTCATTTGACCTCTCAGTTGCTGGCTTGCTGCCCTCGATCCAAAGGGGAACTTTGACTTCAAGCTGCCAATGTTTTGGGGGTTCCTGATCCCTGTGGCGTTCATGCTTATCTTCAACACAGTGGTGTTGGTATGTTTTACAGTTACAACAGCCAAGACCAACCCACATTTAACCAGGTAACATTAATTGGGGCATTTTGGAGGCACAAAGTACAAACTTGTAGTCATTAAGATGTCTTGATTTAAATGCCTACTAACGCGCTTGTTTATTTTTCATTGTATTTCAATGAAAAGCTGTTATAAATAAAATTTATTATTATTTTGTTATTGTTAATTCAGTCATTAGTAATCAAATCATACAATTTAATAAGCACCGTGCACTAACCCACTCAGTCAATGGAAGCATACTGTTCTTATACCACAGCATTACAACAATCTATTACAGCAGTCTATTACAGCAATCTAAGTATGTTGGTTATGTTTCCCAGTACAAGACACACATCGATGAAGAAGAAGTTCCTCAGTAGCTTTTCTCTGGCTGTGGTGCTCGGTCTCTCCTGGATCCTGGGCTATCTGTTGCTCATTACACAGAACCAGACCATGTACACCATACTCAACATCTCCTTCTGTGTTCTCACCACCACTCAGGTAGTAAATGTATGCACTCACTACTGTAAGTCACTCTGGATAAGAGCGTCTGCTGAAGAATCAAATGTCAACTAGAAATACTAGTGTACTATTGTACCACAGAATCCAGACATAATTGAAAATTAGACACCTAGTAAACATAAATAAATTGATCTGCTCTTTATGGAAATGATACCTTTTGCTTGTCCTTTTGCTTGTCCTTGTGTGTTCCTGAAAATCCTTGATAATGTCTTTGTGTTTTTGATCCACAGGGCTTGCAGATTTTCATTCTGTTCACCGCAAGAACATCAATTGTCAAGAAAATGATGTCAAGTACTTTGAAATCTATCTCTAGTGTTGGGATCCCTCTTCACACTAGGAAGTTCAGTCTATGGCGAGGCGAGCACAGTGATAACGTAGAATCATACACACAACAGGACACTGATCTGTCATTTCCACCTTGTTCCACAGACATCTAACTGATGGGCTGCAAGTTCAACCTCTGTTGTAAAATATCTCATATACCTCCACTATTGTCCTATAATATACAGTATAATACACACAACATTTTGTATGACGTATATTCACTGTGAATTCCCTTAGAAGTTGTGTTGTCCAATGAACTATCAAAATAAAGGAAGTGGCACACTGCATGCATCATCTCCCAACAATTTAATGGGTATTTACCAACGTTTCGGCATCACTGTGCCTCCCTTCAACCTGTTGTAAAATGTTTTATGTACCACACTATTGTCATATAATATACAGTATAATACACACCATTTTCTATCAATGTATTGTTACTGTGAATTCCCTCAGAAGTTGTTGTCCAAGGATTTTTTGGCTATGCACATTTTTGTAAATATATATTTTTTTAAATGTAACTGTTTTGAATAAAACTGATTATTCTCTTTGAAACTGTTCAGTATTTTTTTGTTAGAAAAAAACCTCAGAAAATAGCTTTAAACAGTGCAGCTTAGGTGTCACGTAGCTAGGAGTGGTGGGTGCGAAGTCAGGCGCAGAGAGCAGAGGTTCAGGGAAATCCGTATTTATTCCAGTAAGGAAAGGTCACGCCAAAACAACAGGCGAAAAATAAAGACCGACCCAAAACAGGACACTAAACAGTCCAAACAATAACCAAACACAACCATCTACAAACAGAACCGAGAATAAGCCCACACAAAAGCAGGTGGGCATAGAAGGCTTAAATAGCCCTGAACCAAACCCCAAACAAGAAACAGGTGAAACCAATACAGACATAACCAACAGAAAAGAAAGGGAATCGGTGGCAGCTAATAGACCGGTGACTACGACCGCCGAGTGCCGCCCGTACAGGAAGAGTAGCCACCTTCGGTGGAAGTCGTGACATTAGGCGTGGGCCAAGTTCGGTCTTTAACGCACTTAAAATGTATTAACATTTTACTGCAGTGTGAAAAATCAGGGTCACATAGAGGGATTCTTGGTAACAATCTACTTTGAAACAAAAGTATACACCACACACACATGGTCATGTATTTTTTTTTAAAGACACCTGTACAATACCAGATAAAGAATTGAAATGTATTCCATTTTGAGTTTGCATCCTAATTTTAGACTTTATATACTTCACAGAAGCCTGAAATATAACAAAACTGTTTGACATAGAAACACCTGATTTTTCATCCTTAAACAAAACAAAAAAACCAAACACCCATGAGGCCAAAGAGGGCACTTTTGGTCATTGACTGCAGGAAAGGGCCTGTACAGCACAAGCTGAAAGCTGCAGCTGCCAATTACATATGTGGTAGTACAAGGCAACAAAAGAAGGTCAGGCTAGGACGCTACGGGACAGCAAGGATGAGAGGGTTCGCCAGGAAGAGATCGAGGAGGTATGAAAGGCTGAGGAAGAAAGCAGGCATGTCAGAGGGGGTCTGAAAGGAGAACGAAGAAAACAAAACATTCTGCAGCATTGACGCTCCCCATGAACACAGTGCCTCCATCATTCTTAAATGGAATGGAAGAAGTTGGGAACCATCAAGACTCTTCCTAGAGCTGGCCGCCCAGCCAAACTGAGCAATCGGGGGAGAAGGGCCTTTGTCAGGGAAGTGACCAAGAACATGATGGTCACTCTGACAGAGCTCCAGAGTTCCTCTGTGGAGATGGAAAACCTTCCAGAAGGACAACCATCTCCGGCAGCACTCCACCAATCAGGCCTTTATGGTAGAGTGGCCAGACGGAAGCCACACCTCAGTAAAAGGCACTTGACAGCTCGCTTGGAGTTTGACAAAAGGCACCTAAAGGACTCGGACCATGAGAAACAAGATTCTCTGGTCTGATGAAACCAAGATTGAACTCTTTGGCCTGATGCCAAGCGTCAAGTCCGGAGGAAAACTGGCACCATGCCTACAGTGAAGCATGGTGGTGGCAGCTTGGTGAGCATGGTGGTGGCTGCTGTGAGGATATTTTTCAGTGGCAGGGACTGGGAGACTAGTGAGGGTTGAGGTACAGAGAGATTCAGAGAGATTCAGAGAGATTCAGAGAGATTCTTGACGAAAACCTGCTCCAGATTACTCAGGACGTCAGACTGGGGCAACGGTTCACCGTCCAATAGGATAATGACCCTAAGCACACATCCTAGACAATGCAGGAGTGGCTTCGGGACAAGTTTCTGAATGTCCTTGAGTGGCCCAGACAGAGCCCGGACTTGAACCCAATCAAACATCTCTGGAGAGACCTGAAAATAGCTGTGCAGCAACGCTCCCCATCCAACCTGACAGAGCTTAAGAGGATTTGCAGAGAAGAATGGGAGAAGCTCCCCAAATACAGGCTTGTAGCGTTATACCCAATAAGACTCGAGGCTGTAATCGCTGCCAAAGGTGCTTCAACAAAGAACTAAGTACATATTTCAGTTTTTCATTTTTAATACATTTACAAAAAATTCTAAAAACCTGTTCTTGCTTTGTCATTATGGGGTAATGTGTGTTGATTGATAAGGGGAGAAACTATTTAATCAATTTTAGAAACAGGCTGTAACATAACAAAATGTGGAAAAAGTCAAGGGGTCTGAATACTTTTCGAATGCCCTGTATACAGTGCCTTGCGAAAGTATTCGGCCCCCTTGAACTTTGCGACCTTTTGCCACATTTCAGGCTTCAAACATAAAGATATAAAACTGTATTTTTTTGTGAAGAATCAACAACAAGTGGGACACAATCATGAAGTGGAACGACATTTTTTGGATATTTCAAACTTTTTTAACAAATCAAAAACTGAAAAATTGGGCGTGCAAAATTATTCAGCCCCCTTAAGTTAATACTTTGTAGCGCCACCTTTTGCTGCGATTACAGCTGTAAGTCACTTGGGGTATGTCTCTATCAGTTTTGCACATCGAGAGACTGACATTTTTTCCCATTCCTCCTTGCAAAACAGCTCGAGCTCAGTGAGGTTGGATGGAGAGCATTTGTGAACAGCAGTTTTCAGTTCTTTCCACAGATTCTCGATTGGATTCAGGTCTGGACTTTGACTTGGCCATTCTAACACCTGGATATGTTTATTTTTGAACCATTCCATTGTAGATTTTGCTTTATGTTTTGGATCATTGTCTTGTTGGAAGACAAATCTCCGTCCCAGTCTCAGGTCTTTTGCAGACTCCATCAGGTTTTCTTCCAGAATGGTCCTGTATTTGGCTCCATCCATCTTCCCATCAATTTTAACCATCTTCCCTGTCCCTGCTGAAGAAAAGCAGGCCCAAACCATGATGCTGCCACCACCATGTTTGACAGTGGGGATGGTGTGTTCAGGCTGATGAGCTGTGTTGCTTTTACGCCAAACATTACGTTTTGCATTGTTGCCAAAAAGTTCAATTTTTGTTTCATCTGACCAGAGCACCTTCTTCCACATGTTTGGTGTGTCTCCCAGGTGGCTTGTGGCAAACTTTAAACAACACTTTTTATGGATATCTTTAAGAAATGGCTTTCTTCTTGCCACTCTTCCATAAAGGCCAGATTTGTGCAATATACGACTGATTGTTGTCCTATGGACAGAGTCTCCCACCTCAGCTGTAGATCTCTGCAGTTCATCCAGAGTGATCATGGGCCTCTTGGCTGCATCTCTGATCAGTCTTCTCCTTGTATGAGCTGAAAGTTAAGAGGGACGGCAGGTCTTGGTAGATTTGCAGTGGTCTGATACTCCTTCCATTTCAATATTATCGCTTGCACAGTGCTCCTTGGGATGTTTATAGCTTGGGAAATCTTTTTGTATCCAAATCCGGCTTTAAACTTCTTCACAACAGTATCTCGGACCTGCCTGGTGTGTTCCTTGTTCTTCATGATGCTCTCTGCGCTTTTAACGGACCTCTGAGACTATCACAGTGGAGGTGCATTTATACGGAGACTTGATTACACACAGGTGGATTGTATTTATCATCATTAGTCATTTAGGTCAACATTGGATCATTCAGAGATCCTCACTGAACTGCTGGAGAGAGTTTGCTGCACTGAAAGTAAAGGGGCTGAATAATTTTGCACGCCCAATTTTTCAGTTTGTTAAAAAAGTTTGAAATATCCAATAAATGTCATTCCACTTCATGATTGTGTCCCACTTGTTGTTGATTCAAAAAAATACAGTTTTATATAATACAGTTCTATGTTTGAAGCCTGAAATGTGGAAAAAGGTCGCAAAGTTCAAGGGGGCCGAATACTTTCGCAAGGCACTGTATATATAGTGCATATTTTATGTTTGTTTACTGTCTGTATATTCTGTTTACTGTGGCAGCACCATTTCACAGAGTCAAATTCCTGTACATGCAAATGTATTTGGTGAATAAAGGTGATTCCTTGAAGGAGGAAGGAGTAGCGATTGCAGTGCCATCCGGCTCACAGAAGACTCAGGATGGAGACTACCTGTCAGGTGAGCCAACAGCGATGACACACATTGTATTTTAGATATTATACTTCCTTGCAGTCAACATTTGCTAGAAATAGTCCTCTGCCCAGTGCTTTTAGAATTGTCCATGCTCCCTGACTGCCTAGGTTTTGTTAGACTTGTATCAAGCTGGACAGAGTGAAGAGACTGAATGTAGGTCCATTATCATTTCAACACAGTTTAGATTTGGTTTGAGTCATTTCAATGTCGTTTAAGATAATAATAAAACAAATCAGAAGATAAAATAAATTATTCTGGGCCAGATTGAATGGGCTCGTGGGCCAGATTGAATGGGCTCGTGGGCCAGATTGAATGGGCTCGTGGGCCGGATTGAATGGGCTCGTGGGCCGGATTGAATGGGCTCGTGGGCCAGATTGAATGGGCTCGTGGGCCAGATTGAATGGGCTCATGGGCCAGATTGAATGGGCTCGTGGGCCAGATTGAATGGGCTCGTGGGCCAGATTGAATGGGCTCGTGGGCCAGATTGAATGGGCTCGTGGGCCAGATTGAATGGGCTCGTGGGCCAGATTGAATGGGCTCGTGGGCCAGATTGAATGGGCTCGTGGGCCAGATTGAATGGGCTCGTGGGCCTTATTGAATGGGCTCGTGGGCCGCATTCATCTGTGATGTATCCAATCTATACTAGCCTAAACTAGACCTAGGAAAAACAAGATTACAATAAAGGATGACTGTGGTATCATATTATGGAGAGTTGATGTTGATGGAAATGTAGCTGTGACCTCAAGGGGTGATGTTGATGTTACCAGGAATTATGATGCTCATACTGTACTGTATATCTGCGTTGTGCCTGTCAAACAAAGTCTGATGTGAAGTTTATACAAATTCTTATTTACATATGATTTGGTTTTTCTCAATGAATGATATTGTCACTATATATGACAGTTAGGATATCTCCTTACTGGTACCTTAATGTAGCACATTCACACCATTAGTAAGTCTCAAATCATTTAAGTATGTATGACACTGTGAATTTATTCCTTCTATCACTATTTTGTGTTCGTGGATGCCAAGGGAAGCCAGGCTTCCCCCAAAATAAAAAAAAATGTATCTCACAGGAGAAAGCATCCTAGCAAGCAAAACAGCGCCCTCTGTCTCTCTACGTGTCTATCTCATTCTGTCTGGTCCAAAGGAGTACGACATTGTTGCTGCCCGTAGCATTGAAGGCAAGTGAAGCCAGCGTGCATCTGGCCTCCCTTGACCAAAAAGTATAAAACAAGCGTTGAGCTAAGCGAGCTCAACAGTGAGTGGTCCTGGCCCACCAAAAAAAAAAAGTGTCAAGTGTAACGGATGTAAAACGGCTAGCTTAGTTAGCGGTGCGCGCTAAATAGCGTTTCAATCGGTAACGTCACTTGCTCTGAGACCTTGAAGTAGTGGTTCCCCTTGCTCTGCAAGGGCCCGTGGCTTTTGTGGAGCGATGGGTAACAATGCTTCGTGGGTGACTGTTGTTGATGTGTGCAGAGGGTCCCTGGTTCGAGCCCGGGTATGGGCGAGGGGACGGTTTAAAGTTATACTGTTACACAAGCAAGGCCAGCTCGGATTTTGGCTCACTCCTATCAAATTCCATTGACAGCATACGTCATTGACAGAAAACTGAATTGTTGCGTTTCGTTGTGTTGTTGTCCTCCAGTGGCTAGCTAGCTAAAATTGTCCCTTTCCTACATTAGGCATGGATGGAGATAGGGATTTGGACCTCCGTACTAGCCGATGATTATAATGGCGATTCTGATCCAACCATTAATTCATACATTGTTGTGCCCCTGGCCTGAGAGGATGGAAATTCAATATGTAACTGCAGTAACGTTAGATGGGTTAGAAGGCGAATGTTTTAACTCGCTAATGTTGCCCCACGAATGGAAGCCAGGTAGCCTAGGACAACAAAAAATGAAAGCATGTACTGTATGACAGAGTGATAGACCGTTTCCTCAACATGAAAGAGAGGATGATGGAATTGGCTTTTTTCTAAGTAACCATTAGGGTGAGTCAACATGTTTTTCTGCTTTTACTCACACAGAAATCAGAATCATTGGCAGCCACAACATATTTAGTTTACATTGATTGGATTAAATTGTTTTGGTATATTTTAGTTGACACTGTATTAGACTCAGCAGATGTGATTTGATGGTGTTCAAATGTTGAAGTTTTGCTGGAATAGTGGAGGCAGCTCCCGTTTTAAATTTTGAGCCCTTTTTTCTCCCCAATTTTGTGGTAATCCATTGGTAGTCAGTCTTATCTCATCGCTGCAACTCCCGTATGGACTCAGGAGAGGTGAAAGCCGAGAGCCGTGCATCCTCCGAAACACAACACAACCCAACCAAGCCAACCAAGCTTCTTGACACAATGCCCACTTAACCCGGAAGCCAGCCGCACCAATGTGTAGGAGGAAACACCATACACCTGATGACCGTGTCAGCGTGCACTGCGCCCGGCCAGCCTGCATTCTTAGACCACTGTGCCGCTCAGGAGGCAGCTCCTGTTTTCTTTGCGACTTGTGGTAACTCTCTGTGGTCCGAAAATGTTGTAAACATGAACTTGCTTGACCATGCTGCAGGTCATGTAACGGTACACGCAATATGCTTTGTGGACTTCATTGGACTTCATTGGACAGAGCTATACGGTTTTGTGATAAGACAAAGGTGTGGTTGAGTTGTCTCGGTCTTTATGCTTATATATCACGGTCGCAAGGACAATTAATTAACAGGTTATAGAGCAAACAAGCAATTATTACAACATATGTTGAAATATGTCTTTCTTTTGTTTGGGGGGGGGCTTGGCTTCACCAACGATTTTATTTTACCCAGGCACCGGTACTGATAAGTAAGCAGTTCACTGTTAGTCTACACCTGTTGTTTACGAAGCATGTGACAAATACATTATGATTTGATTTTGACGCAGCCTCTGTGTCTACCTTCAACTACCATGTGGTGGCGCCAAACTCTTCCTCTAAAATAAGGATTTCTTATGGCAGTGGAACGTTCCATCCAAACTGTTCACCAGTCTTCCTCATTATTGTGCAGATAAATAGAGATGTTTATGAAAACACTTTGAGCATATTCACTGTCACATATGTATGTCTAATTTCAATAATTCAAGTTTCATAAGGCTAATTTAAGGGTACATTCTTAAAGAACTGCTATACATTTTGCCCACTATAATTATTAAAAACAGTTCAGACTTTGAGCCTTCATTAGGAACATGCACCTTGGCTGGACTGCAAATAGCGACAGACTGGATGCTTCTATTTTGCATGAGTCGGTTAGAAACTAGAAACCATTCTACATTTTAAGTTAATTGTAATGATGTGGAAACAACATTGCATCAAAACACATTAATTTCACATGTGAAGTGTTCCACAAACACTTGTTTTCACATGAAAATCATGTTTTCACATGTGAGTTGTTCTATAGATTCATGTATACATGACAACACATTCAAGCCAGATAGATGTCTCCCCCCGCCCCCCTCCATCTGATTTAAACAGAAACAACAGGGGAGGCATGCGGGAGAACACAACATCACAATCATAAAGAATACATTCTCTGGGTGTTGGAAAATGCAAGGCCTTCAAAACACAACAGTCTGTTACCACAGCAACGGCTCAGCTGGAAGCTGACTGGATCCAGGGTCATCAACCAGGGGGTGAGAGATTGTGGACAATGTCGAGATTCTCCAGCCCCTATCCTGATCCAAGCTCTGAATCATCCCACAGCAAGTTTGCTGAACTTTGTGGGAGCTCAGCTTCCAGATCAAAGTTGGATTTGCTAAGGCTGCTGGGAGAACCAGAGAGAGTGTGTTTTTGAGTGTGTGTGTGTGTGTGTGTGTGCGTGCGTGCGTGCGTGCGTGCGTGTGTGGTGATTCATCTAGGAGAATTTTGACCTTGAAAGGAAAACAATGAATGTCTCCCACTGAGATAAATGTTGGCTGGCGTTTGGCCCTTCAGTCTTTGTTATGGATCCCTCGGCTGTTTCTCAAATACCCTTTCAGTAAGTTATAGGGTAGTCAATGAGACTAACTATACTCTGACTATGGCCACATGAGTAGAACTGTCAGGAGATATTTCACGTGTTTGAGGAATCTGTGTGATTTGGATCGACCACATTGTTTGTATCTACCGCTGGATGAGAAGCCTGAATCCTGTCCCTTCCGCCTCCCCTCCTCTCCTGTGCTGTCAACGCTTGGCTCTGGTCTCCATTACAGCCCTTGAATGTATCAGCTTCAGCTAATATTAGAATAAGAAAAACAACAAGGGAAAGAAAAATAAAATAAGCCTTTTTTTCTTTCAGGGGGCTCGTCACTCTGACCCAAAAGTTTAGCACATTTCGTGACGTGCCTAGGAACCTCGCCATGTGCCGGGGGCTGTGACCTCACGTGGGCCTGCCGATCTAAGGCATGTGTGGCGAAGGTTTTGGGATCCACACCCCCTACTGTTTCACGGGATACACCCGAGCACAAAAAAAAACGGCATTCTGACAGCTCTTGCTCCTTCATGCTTCTTCCCCCTCCATAGTATCTGTTCAGTGTCATTCGGTGAGCTGGGTGTTGTGAGCATGGTGGCAAGGAGTGGCCAAGGCTCTTCCTGATGGTTGCAGTCTGCTCTTCCTCTGAGAAACAGGATGTGTGGAGTGATCTAGTGTAGTGTGTAACATTAGTGTAGATATCTTGTATCTCAAACAACATTTTTACCTGACAGCAGAATCACTCCGTGCCAATGTGCACATCCTACATTATATTGGCAATGAGTAGTGAACAGGCTTTGACCTGTGTCAAGTAGCTTTCTATATCAGTTTGTTTTTCACATTCACACGGGCATCTACTAATAACACATCAACAGCAGTACCATGAACAACAACATTTTGTCTAAAGGTAGATAGATAGATTGGACTCCCTAAGGGCTGATTCGATGGACATGCCCTCCTGTGTTCTGAGGATGCCGTTGTCCAGGCTGTTCTCATAGACTAGACGTAACATAGTAAACAGAAATCCGGGACACTCAAATTAGAAATATATGTTACGTTTGGTATGTTTACATAAGACTGGATGGCAAAAACGAAAGGTTGCGTGAACGAATCTCGTCACGGACAACTTTATTTTAGCTAATTAGTGACTTTGCAACTACTTATTACTTTTTAGCTACTTTGCAGCTACATAGCTTGTTAGCTAACCCTTCCCCGAAACTTAACCCTTTAACCTAACTCCTAACCTTAACCCTAACGTATAACCCTTAATCCTAACTCCTAGCCTAGCTAACGTTAGCATTAGCCATCTAGCTAACGTTAGCATTAGCCACATAGCTAACGTTAACCACAACAAATTGCAATTTGTAACAGCATACAAATTGCAATTTCGTAACATAGCATAAAAATTGTAATTTGTAACATATCATACAAATTGTAATTCGTAACATATCATACATATTATAATTTGTATCATATCCTACAAAATGGATGATGGACAACCACAAATGAATACATATCATACCAAACGTAACATATCATACTAATTTGAGCGTCCAGGATTTTCATTTACTATGTTATATCTACCCCTCAGTCCAGGTTGCAGGCCTTTGTCAATTTGTTCCTTTTGGACATATCCCAAGACCAGTGACGAATGGCATCTGTGGAAGAAATATGACTGGCTATAAGGATAGAGAGAGAGAGATCATGTGATTAGTGATATCTACCATGCCAACTTGTTTCTTACTGTAGTTCTGAGCTTGTAGCTTCTCTCTCTGTCTCTCTCCCCCTCTCACTTTCTCTCTCCTCCTATCTCACTGAGCTCCAGACCCACTGCCCATCAGCAACGTCTATCTCTTTCTCTAATGGAAAAGGTGACTCCTCTGAACAGAGAGAACAGAGCCACGGGGGTTCTGCTCTTGCCCTTCTCAATAAAGAGAATCATCTCCATTACAAAATGGCCTGTGATGATTTAAAACCAGCCCAGGGTGGAAACATTAGAGAATAATGCTTCTGATGATGAGGATCCCGGCCTGTTTTCATATGTCAGCTTTCATTTAAAGCCATTGTGGGGTTTAATTGTGAGCCATTGAGGAGGATTGATGGGTGCTACACTGCATTAGTAATCCTTTCCCAGTTCATACCTGAAGATGCCAAGGACTGGGAAAGGAGCAGTAGAAATGACATCACACATGGTTTCATGAAATGAACTTGAAGAAATAAAATGCTAAGTGTTAGCTAAGCCATTATTAATTGCTGTTGTTGTGGTTTGGAAATCTTGTTTGTACCAAGAGATACATTGCTATTTCATCAAGCACCTGTGCACACTTTTATGGTTAAAGTGTACAGCTATTTCCAACCATTTATTAACATACAACATCCCCAGTTGGCAATAAAAGGGAAGGGAGAGGACACATGCATAGTCTGGTCTGGTGTCTTCTTTGCAAACATGGAAGAACTTGAGCGTTAGTTAGCATGTGAAAGAACAGCGGAATGGCTGATAGAATATTCCTGTGGTGTTATGGACCATATGGAAGCATGTCCTGTTTTCAGTCTGAACTGGGGTTTACCATCAAAGTGGCCATAGTCATTCTATAAGATTTCTCCCCTATGAAGACCCTGCTGTGTTGGAAGTGGTGCGGGGCTCACCACAGACACAGGCTAATAGGACCATGATGTGCCCCTGATCCTTACTGCTATATTGAAGCTGTCCCCCGTCCTGTTACCCGACCACGCTATGCTGCTGAGGGGAAAGAGGGAGACCCGGAAACAGCAGTCAGACCTGTGGAATCTCACAGAGAAACTGAAGCTCATAAACATGCCCCCTCCACCTCACCTCCTCTCCCATCACTGGCTCTTTGTAAACAATCGGAACACTCAGTGAGGGTCTGCGTCTCACTCTGCCCTCCTATGTAGCTCAGTTGGTAGAGCATGGCGCTTTTAGTGCCAGGGTTGTGGGTTCGAGTCCCATGGGGGACCAGTACACAGAAAAGTATGAAAATGTATGCACTCACTACTGTACGTTGCTCTGGAGAAGAGCATATGACTAATGACTAAAATTATATTTGACTCTGCTGCAGACTCAAGTACCTTTCTGGAAGGTCTTCTCATCTACACCCTCTGTGATGTCAGGTCAACATCAAACCTGTGAAGAGGCTAATTGAAAAGATGCCTCCCTTTTATTGTCCTGCAGGACTCATGCTGAGCTGAGCTGAACTGGATTTAAGAAAAAGCCCTTGTGAAGTGATTGATATTGTGCGGATGATGACTCAACTCGTAAATTAGCTCTCTCCCCTTGAATCTGGTCTCCTCTCTTCTCTGTGTCTTTTAAAGAGAGGAATTCCTGTGTATTTGGCGAACAAGCAGCTAGCGTTAAATCACAAAGATGGATGACTGCCTGGCCAGTCTGATTTTTCCTTGCCTGTGTTTTCACTTCAGGCATGTGTCAACAAAAGCAACAATGCAAAAGACTTCCCTTTAATTCGGGAGGCTGGCAAGCAGTGTGTTGCCGTAGCGATAGTAGATTGTGGAGTATCTGAGGCTATTGTCACATAGCAGTATAATCTATACCACAGGAGGTTGGTGGCACCTTAATTGGGAGAACGGGCTTGTGGTAATGGTGGGAGCGGAATAGGTGGAATGGTATCAAATACATCAAACACATGGTTTCCATGGTTTCCATGTGTTTGATGTCATTCCATTTGCTCTGTTCCAGTCATTATTATGAGCCGTTCTCCCCTCAGCAGCCTCCTGTGATCTATACATTCTGTATCAGCTGACTGGGAACTACAGCGTTAAACTATACACAGTATCTTTGTGTTTCATCGACACACTTCATTTCAGTTAGTTAAAACCACTTCTGGTCTCTACAACTGGTTTGTGCTTTAATGACTTTCCTTTTCAGCTACAGCCATCTCTCCATGCTGACCTCAGAGCCATATAAACACTCAACTGGTGGACCTGTGATATGGTCTGAACTATACAGTATGTGCATGATCTAACAACATAACCACTCCTACAGCAGAGCATGGGCTATAAGTGAGGATATCTTGAGTTAGCTAGTGAATGTGGTGAAGCTGGAACAGCTTGAGTGGACAGGTGAGTTCTCCATTCTGATAAAACTGAAATAGAAGTGTTTCTCTTTCCAGAGTCTAAGGTAATCAAGTTTCATAGGACTCTAGTATTTAAAGGACTTTGCGCAAAGGCACCCTGGTATAGTATTTCTGTCAGTCAAACATGGGGCAGACACATGACAGCTTTTTCAGCCACCTCAAAAGAGTAGAGAAATCACCTCTGAAGTGAGACAGCTGGAATAGTGATTACATTTACAGAATGTTGTGTGTGTGATTTTACCGAGAACGTTGATGATTGATTCCTCATAATTAAGTTGTCACCAAAATATCACTCCAAAATACACCATAGCCCTACACCACAGTGTTGATGTCAAAACATGTATTTTCCTGTTCTGGAAAATGAAACACTTGTTCTTTAAGAGGCCTGGTTGTGTGAGTGAGTGAGTGAGTGAGTTAGAGGTGGTGGTACTGCATTATGCTACAGGGCTGGATAAAGCAGTGAGCACCACAGACACATATGGTGTTTGTTTAGAGTGGGGAGGGAGGTTCCCTCAGCTTTGTTCTCCTTAAATACAGCTGTATGTCAGGTGATGTGTCGAGTCTCTAGAATGTTTCACTGTGAGAAGAGGAATGAAAAGGCAGTGATCATGTGTGATTAGGGGAGTGTGAACTGACTATCCATACCTTTGATTCTCAGAATTCTATATTTCTATGACGTCATCACAAACACACACATTGATAAGGCCTTTAGGGGTGCTAGTCATCACAAACATACACTGTTGACAACTTTTTAGGGTCCTATGCAGTTTTTTAAATGTTTTTTTTTACCCCTTTTTTCTCCTCAATTTCGTGGTTTCCAATTGGTAGTTACAGTCTTGTCTCATTGCTGCAACTCCCGTACGGACTCGGGAGAGGCGAAGGTCGAGAGCCATACGTCCTCCGAAACACAACCCAACCAAGCCGCACTGCTTCTTGACACAATGCCCATCCAACCTGGAAGCCTATGCAGTTGCACAGTAACCAGGTTTACGGGTGATGCCATCAAAGTCACAAGCATTGTTGTTGCACTTACAGATTTGAATGCATTTCTTCAACAAAACCTGCAGACGCTTCAGGACTGGCATTGAGAACTGTTGCTTTAGATCATGTACACTGAAAGCACAAAGTCTGTTGTTGGCCACCATCCAAAAGACAGACAACAGGTGGAATTACTCTTTATGGCATTTTTGCTAGTTATTTATCCCCTGTGTGTCTAATGCCTTAAACTCATGATCAAGAGCATAATGTATTTAATAGCCATGAGCCATATGTAAGGTCTGTGCCACACTTCACTGGTGGTTCCAATAACCACGTTTATGGTGCCTGGAACTGAGACTTGTTTTATAGCCATTATACTGCTGATCTGGTCTTAGAGTATCTCTATAATAGTTGTGATGTTGACGCCAAGCGCTCATAGATTTATTTTAATTTTATGTTTTTATTTCACCTTTATTTAACCAGGTAGGCCAGTTGAGAACAAGTTCTCATTTACAACTTCAACCTGGCCAAGATAAAGCAAAGCAGTGCGACACAAACAACAACACAGAGTTACACATGGAATAAACAAGTATACAGTCACACAATAGATAAGTCTAAATACAGTGTGTGCAAATCAGGTAAGATAAGGGAGGTAAAGGCAATAAATAGGCCATAGTGGTGAAGTAATTACAATTGAGCAATTAAACACTGGAGTGATAGATGTGCAGAAGATGAATGTGCAAGTAGAGATACTGGGGTGCAAAGGTATGCAACCATATTACATAGACATTATTCCGGGGGTAACTGCAAAATTATATTACACTAGTTATGAGGTACTGTAACACTGCAATTACTGCTGCTAACTCTGTTTTCAGACCATGTAAAGACTTTCAGATGCCTTGTAAACGTCAGATGTCAGATGCGTTGGTCTTCTTTGACAGTGGGAATCAAGTTGTTCATTTACTACTCTACTTTACCACTGTATCTTTTCTTCAGTTTTTCCTCTTGGAGATGTGGTGCGTCCGCAGAGGTTCGTTTCTACACCCGTTTAGCGTGGGAGTCGAGAGGTCGGGGACTTTTCTTGGAGCAAACATGTTTTGGTTGTGACGGACCACTGGAGCAGCAGTTCTTGGAACAGTCAGGAGAGGATTAGCAGTGCTCTGTCTGTAGAAATAATCTAAACATCAAATATCATTTTCATAATTGCTCACAGCTGCGATGGTTGAAATAGTTGAGGGGTTACTGCATCGTGACATGATGACGGCAGACAGACGTCTCTCTCTGATGCGTTCAGAGAATCATTGTAATTATACCACAGGTTGGATTATGTCTGGTTTCTGTATTTTAATGCTCTGCTCTTTGGTTTTCTGTCTGAACTGGTTTAGGTCTTGTGTTCAGACGAGACACACATGAGGGGTCCAGAGTGTCTCAATTATCAAATTCGAACAAGGCTGTTGTTTGTATGATATCCGGCTCGGAAGGAACATTCTAGCTGAGAGGAGATAAGGGTTTTCCACACTTTCATTTTTCGAACAAACAGCAGTTAGACTGAAAGGTGTTGCTCTCAGTTATACTCTCTATCACTGCCATCGAAGTTGAACAAACATAATAAAGATGGATTTAAGAATTTGCTACGATCCTTGCCCTTAGTGTGCAGTAATCAAGTTAACTTTACTTTTTCAAACGCTCCACTTAGGTGACTTCCTGTGTCTGCCTGTGTCATTTACTATTGCTGCTCACTATGGTGGAATTAAACCTTTGTTTGAGTGGGTTTGTTTCCTGAAAGGCACCATTCCCATGATTGTCCATCACATTGAGATTAAGCTCTCTTCAGCACACATGACTGTGGAAACGAATTCCTTCTCCTCGAAGAAATTGAAAAAATTCTGACAAGTGATGGTGTTTAATTTCCTGGCGTCCTCCGGGGGCCTCAACCCCAGGCAAGTTAGGCTCTCACAAGGAATTGCTTCAACTCACAATTATATATATATATATATATATATATATATATATATATATATATATATATATATATATATATATATATATATAGTCTTATCAGTGTGTAAGACAGTCATGTCAAAATACATTTTTATTGGAGTCTCAGAGCAGAGTAGCGATTGAGTCTCTAAAGTTTTACAGCTTGAGCTTTGTCGATCTTTAGTTCCTTTGAGGCATATTCACAGGATATACTCAACCTTTAAGATATACTGTATAAGTAGAGTTCCTGGAATGTACTGTATGTATTCCTCTCTTGGACTACCGACCATGGACTACAGACCTAGGTCTACAAACCTTGGACTACAGACCCTACCATGTCTCAGAGGTTTAATATACACTCTTAGGGGGAAAGTATTATTCGGCTGTCCCCATAGAGAACCCTTTGAAGAACCCTTTTTGGTTCCAGGTAGAACACTTTTGGGTTCCATCTAGAACCCTCTGTGTAAAGAGTTCTACCTGGAACCAAAAAGGGTTTTTCTATGAGGTCAGCCAATGAACCCTTTTGGAACAAGAGTAGTCTTAATGATTTCAGTACTGTTTGGAATCACTGTTTCTACCTCCCCAAGGCTCTTGCTAATAACTCTTGTTTCTGTGTGGCTCATTTAAGATCTGGTTTGGCAGCAGACCGGTCCATTGTTGTGATTCGAGGGTTGAAGAAAACTTGTTTACAGGTGGTTTGGACTGATTCAACCACTCTCTCCCCCCGGTGCTCCAGGTCTTTCTCTGTGAGGTTCTGCGCCATCTTCCAGTCTGTTCAGGAAATTTACGAGCGTGTTCCATTTCTACCTCTCCGTTTCTAGACATTTGAATAGGGCCTATATTATCTTATTTTTATGCCAGGGGTCCCAATGGCTCTTGGGTTACACTTATACCCTTTACCAGGAAACTGGCTTCCTGTTACCTGGAAACTGGCTTCCTGTTACCTGGCAACTGGCCTCGCTACCTCTCCATCAATGAGTGTCTGAAAGAAGGAGACCTATTTTGCGAGGGCGTTGGAGGGATCTGGAAGTATGCGTTTCTTTTTAGGAATAGTCCCCGGGGCAAGCAGTCCACCGCACGCTTCCAGGATCCCAGTGTGTCGACAGATCGTTTATCAGGACGTTCGCTGAAGAGGGTGGTATTTCACTCCTCAATTGCAACAGGAGCATCATCCTCCCTTCGTCTGCTGGGTTTTAAAGTGCGGTCTGGTCATCAAACTTCTCCCGATGACTTTGAGTAGGCCTCACGGGAGGCTGCAGGGAATTTCATTGAGGCCGACTGTGGGGAGGAGAGTAGGAGAAAAGGAGAGGAGAAGAAAAGAGATCAAAGGAGAGGTCAGGACAGGAGAAGAAACTGAGAGGAGCGGAGACAGAGGAGACTGAGAAGAGAGGGGAGAAGAAGGGAAAGGAAAGGAGGCAGAGGAGAAAGGAGAGGAGAGAACTGAGAGGAGAGGAGAGAAGACTGCAAGGAGAGGAGAGGAAAGGTGACTAAGAGGAGAGGAGAAGAGACAGAGAAGAGAGAGCAGCGGAGGGAGGCTGAGACAGCAGTAAGTTCATTCCAGTCTCTCTCTCTGAGCTCACAACATTAGATCATCGCCCATCTCAACCACGAACCCAAACACAGCCACAGTAGTCTCTGTCAGACACAGGGCCAATTTAGGATGTTCCAGTGGTGATTCTGTGGTACCGTATTTCATCTTGTTGATCCTCAGCTGCTCTGCTACTGGAGTTTGATACACTCAAAGACACATTGATGTGGTGAGGCCCATCAATGTTATGCTACAGTTATCCCAAAGACACATGGATGTGGTGAGGCCCATCAATGTTATGCTACAGTTATCCCAAAGATGGGTTGCTGTGGTAAGCCAGACATCCTTGTGGTAGAGGCAGTTAGCCCTTACTGACGGTGAAATGGGTGAACTCACCATACAGGGGAAGAGAATACACCAAATGTCCCTTTTCCCACAAATGAAGATACTATTGACTTGTCCACTTGGTGTGTTTCCAGTCTGAGGCAGAATTATCAACCGTATCAATGACATACAGTGGGGCAAAAAAGTATTTAGTCAGCCACCAATTGTGTAAGTTCTCCCACTTAAAAAGATGAGAGAGGCCTGTAATTTTCATCATAATTACACTTCAACTATGACAGACAAAATTAGAAAAAAAATCCAGAAAATCACATTGTAGGATCTTTAATGAATTTATTTGCAAATTATGGTGGAAAATAAGTATTTGGTAAATAACAAAAGTTTATCTTAATACTTTGTTTTATACCCTTTGTTGGCAATGACAGAGGTCAAATGTTTTCTGTAAGTCTTCACACACTGTTGCTGCTATTTTGGCCCATTCCTCCATGCAGATATCCTCTAGAGCAGTGATGTTTTGGGGCTGTTGCTGGGCAACACGGACTTTCAACTCCCTCCAAAGATTTTCTATGAGGTTGAGATCTGGAGACTGGCTAGGCCACTCCAGGACCTTGAAATGCTTCTTACGAAGCCACTCCTTCGTTGCCCGGGCGGTGTGTTTGGGATCATTGTCATGCTGAAAGACCCAGCCACGTTTCATCTCCAATGCCCTTGCTGATGGAAGGAGGTTTTCACTCAAAATCTCACGATACATGGCCCCATTCATTATTTCCTTTACACGGATCAGTCGTCCTGGTCCCTTTGCAGAAAAACAGCCTCAAAGCATGATGTTTCCACCCCCATGCTTCACAGTAGGTATGGTGTTCTTTGGATGCAACTCAGCATTCTTTGTCCTCCAAACATGACGAGTTGAGTTTTTACCAAAAAGTTATATTTTGGTTTCATCTGACCATATGACATTCTCCCAATCTTCTTCTGGATCATCCAAATGCCATCTAGCAAACTTCAGACGGGCCTGGACACGTCTGGCACTGCAGGATTTGAGTCCCTGGCGGCGTAGTGTGTTACTGATGGTAGGCTTTGTTACTTTGGTCCCAGCTCTCTGCAGGTCATTCACTAGTTCCCCCGTGTGGTTCTGGGATTTTTGCTCACCGTTCTTGTGATCATTTTGACCCCACGGGGTGAGATCTTGCGTGGAGCCCCAGATCGAGGGAGATTATCAGTGGTCTTGTATGTCTTCCATTTCCTAATAATTGCTCCCACAGTTGATTTCTTCAAACCAAGCTGCTTACCTATTGCATATTCAGTCTTCCCAGCCTGGTGTAGGTCTACAATTTTGTTTCTGGTGTCCTTTGACAGCTCTTTGGTCTTGGCCATAGTGGAGTTTGGAATGTGACTGTTTGAGGTTGTGGACAGGTGTCTTTTATACTGATAACAAGTTCAAACAGGTGCCATTAATACAGATAACGAGTGGAGGACAGAGGAGCCTCTTAAAGAAGAAGTTACAGGTCTGTGAGAGCCAGAAATCGTGCTTGTTTGTAGGTGACCAAATACTTATTTTCTGCCATAATTTGCAAATAAATGAATTAAAAATCCTACAATGTGATTTTCTGATTTTTTTTCTCATTTTGTCTGTCATAGTTGAAGTGTACCTATGATGAAAATTACAGGCCTCTCTCATCTTTTTAAGTGGGAGAACTTGCACAATTGGTGGCTGACTAAATACTTTTTTGCCCCACTGTATAGCAATATTTCTGTCATTTCTTTCTGTCATTTCTATTTTGGGCTATCTCTGGTACTTCTGCACAATTATTTGCCATGCAGCGTTGTCGTAATGTATTTAAGTCTTATTGGCGACAGAGTGCAAATAAGGTATGATATACAGCAGCGCTGGGCAAAGGCTGGCCCGGGGGCCGTATGCAGCCCACGACCTGATTCAATACGGCCAGCAGAATCATGCTCAGATCACATAAATATTTTGTGATAGTAAAGTTTTGAAAATCGTATTTGTTACACAAATGAAAAGCCCAATGAGTACTCGCCTTTGTGTAATGAATTTACTCCCACTGCTTGTTTGGACATTCATTTTGAAGGTACATATAAATAACAACTGCACGAGGACAGACAGTGACTGACACACACGTCACAGTTACAAATAGTAGCTAGCTAGAAATTGCGCAAAAAGGAGTTCTTCAAAGATTTCAAAGAAAAGGAAAGTAGATAATGAATGTCGGGTGTTCCAGCAAGAGTGGACATTGAAATATGTTTTTATTGAGGTATCAGGGGAGGCTGTGTGTTTAGTGTGCAAAGAGAGCATCGTTGTCTTGAAAGACTACAACTTGTCCCGACACTAGATGAAGCATGCAGAGAAATATAGGAATATGTCTTCTGGGCAGAGGGCAAGTGCATCGAAAGAGTTGCTTTCTTAGTTGCAAAAGCAGCAAGGACTTTTCACAAAACTGCATTCAGCAAACAATGAGATTGCAAGAGATAACTATTTACTGTCCCACAAAATTGCTAAATTGCTATGTACTCACCCCATTCGCTGAGGGTGAATTCATTAAAGAATGTTTAATTGACTCTGCAGCAATACTTTGCCCCGACAAGAAAGAGCTGTTTGAAAATGTTTCCCTGTCAAGACGAACAGTGACACGGCGTGTTGAGGACATCGCAGAAAATATGGAACAACAGTTGAAAGACAAGGTACAGGATTCACCTAATTCTCCTTGGCCCTGGATGAGAGCAGTGATGCATGTGACACGGCGCAGTTGTTGATATTCTTACGAGGCAAAACCCCAGACTTTGAAATTACAGAGGAACTTGCTTCAGTGGAGTCAACGAAGAGCACAACCACAGGGAAAGATTTATTGGAGGAGTTTAATAAGTGTGTGGCAAAGCTGGGACTGTTTTGAAAGTTATCCCGTGTGACTGCTGACGGGTGCCCCCCTTTTGAAAAGGAGACAAAATCAAGTAGCTGAGCTGAACCCAGATCAGAAAATAATTTTCCTGCATTGCATTATTCACCAGGAGGTGCTCTGTATATGTGTTCTGAAAATGAGCCATGTTGTGGATACAGTCACTAAAGTGGTAAACTTCATAAGAGCAATATCTTTAAACCAGTTTGTCTCACTGTTGGAAGAGACAGAGTCGGGTCATGCAGATCTCCCCTACCACAAAAACGTGAGATGGCTGAGTTTGGGGAAGATGCTTAAAAAGGTGTGGGACATGGAGTTGGAGATTTTTTGCAAATTAATGGACAATTTGTGGGTTTCCCTCAACTGCAAGATAAAGAATGGTTGGCTGTTTGTGTCATCAACGTGGACATCATGGCCCTCATGAATTAACTGAATTCCAAACTACAAGGGAAGGGCCTTTTTGCACATCAGATGACAACAATCTCACCCACCTTCCAACACTTCTAGTCTGTTCCCTATCAGATGACAACAATCTCACCCACCTTCCTACACTACCAGTTGTCCCCTATCAGATGACAACAATCTCACCCACCTTCCAACACTACCAGTTGTCCCCTATCAGATGACAACAATCTCACCCACCTTCCAACACTACTAGTCTGTTCCCTATCAGATGACAACAATCTCACCCACCTTCCAACACTACTAGTCTGTTCCCTATCAGATGACAACAATCTCACCCACCTTCCAACACTACTAGTCTGTTCCCTATCAGATGACAACAATCTCACCCACCTTCCTACACTACCAGTCTGTCCCCTATCAGATGACAACAATCTCACCCACCTTCCAACACTACCAGTTGTCCCCTATCAGATGACAACAATCTCACCCACCTTCCAACACTACCAGTTGTCCCCTATCAGATGACAACAATCTCACCCACCTTCCAACACTACTAGTCTGTTCCCTATCAGATGACAACAATCTCACCCACCTTCCGACACTACCAGTCTGTTCCCTATCAGATGACAACAATCTCACCCACCTTCCTACACTACTAGTCTGTTCCCTATCAGATGACAACAATCTCACCTACCTTCCGACACTACTAGTCTGTCCCCTATCAGATGACAACAATCTCACCCACCTTCCAACACTTCTAGTCTGTTCCCTATCAGATGACAACAATCTCACCCACCTTCCAACACTACTAGTCTGTTCCCTATCAGATGACAACAATCTCACCCACCTTCCAACACTACCAGTTGTCCCCTATCAGATGACAACAATCTCACCCACCTTCCGACACTACTAGTCTGTTCCCTATCAGATGACAACAATCTCACCCACCTTCCGACACTACTAGTCTGTTCCCTATCAGATGACAACAATCTCACCCACCTTCCGACACTACCAGTCTGTTCCCTATCAGATGACAACAATCTCACCCACCTTCCTACACTACTAGTCTGTTCCCTATCAGATGACAACAATCTCACCCACCTTCCAACACTACCAGTTGTCCCCTATCAGATGACAACAATCTCACCCACCTTCCGACACTACTAGTCTGTTCCCTATCAGATGACAACAATCTCACCCACCTTCCGACACTACCAGTCTGTTCCCTATCAGATGACAACAATCTCACCCACCTTCCGACACTACCAGTCTGTTCCCTATCAGATGACAACAATCTCACCCACCTTCCTACACTACTAGTCTGTTCCCTATCAGATGACAACAATCTCACCCACCTTCCAACACTACCAGTTGTCCCCTATCAGATGACAACAATCTCACCCACCTTCCGACACTACTAGTCTGTTCCCTATCAGATGACAACAATCTCACCCACCTTCCGACACTACCAGTCTGTTCCCTATCAGATGACAACAATCTCACCCACCTTCCAACACTACTAGTCTGTTCCCTATCAGATGACAACAATCTCACCCACCTTCCAACACTACCAGTTGTCCCCTATCAGATGACAACAATCTCACCCACCTTCCGACACTACTAGTCTGTTCCCTATCAGATGACATTACTAGTCTGTTCCCTATCAGATGACCAGCGGGAGAAGTATACATCGCTGCTGCTGCGTGCTTTGAATAGTGAGTTTTCTCATCGTTTTGAGGATTTCAAAGTGTTGGAAAATTACACGCTGTTGGTTTCCTCTCCTTTCACCTTCAATGTGGATAACTCTCCCACTGACCTGCAACTTGAGCTTATCGATATTCAGTCTGATGCAGTGATTGGAGAACTATTCAAAACAATGTCACTGACAAGGTTCTATGCATATCTCGATTAACAAAACTTTTCAAAGATTAGGAGTTCTGCTCAGAAGATGTTTGTACTGTTTGGGTCAGCCTATGTATGTGAACAGACATTTTCAGTGATGAAATATAACAAGTCAATGCACAGATCATCTCTTACTGACTCTCACCTCTCAGCAATCCTGCGCATAGCGACGTCAGAAACTATACCTGACTTCACTGCTCTAGTCAATGCCCCTCAGAGACTTCACTCCTCACACTTATTTGAGTAATTTAAATGTAATGTTGAGCTCTCTCTCTTTTCTTGTGTTTTTGTGCATACCCGTTAACAAGAGTTCTGTCCGTGGTGCTGAATGCACAGTGTACTTTTCCCTCCATGTAGTTCATTGCATGTTAAATAATGAAAATTCCTACCAAAGGAGAACATGGACGTGGTTTATTTCTGTGCATGTTAAAACAGTAAAATAAGTAGCATATCTGGATGTGATTTACAGTAGATATATCTGTCAACAGTCATACACATAATGTATAATCCTGTAATATGATTCTGTCCCGCGATGGCAAAAATATATTCTAATGTGGCCCTCCATGGAAAATAATTGCCCAGGCCTGATCTACAGTATTTTCTTAAGGATGAGAGAGCAGAACTGTAGCAGAGACTATGCCAATGACACCCAGTTGGAGGTGTAATCCTGATGACTTTTCAGGGAGAGCTATCCTCATATAGAAGTACTTAGCTGAGTTCCACTAAGCCAGCCAGCACTTCCAGTGCTGGCTGGCTTAGTGGAACTCAGCCCTCTGAAGTCATCTTTCCACTGTCCGCACTGGGCTGCATCTCCAAGGTGTTGTGCTGCTAGCATTATTACTTTCCAGTCTGTTTGTCACCGTGTGGTCCTAAATACTCCATGTGTGTCCGTCCCCCATCGTTGCTGTTGTCTGGCCTGGCGCGGTACTATCCACCAATTAGAATGCTAGCTCATCCCTTCCAGGATCAATCACCAGGCTCCCTGGCGAGACGGTGTGCCGGGGACCTGTGGTTTGGCACCAGGACTGAGTCTGTCTCTCCTAACCCTAACCCCGGAGGAGGGACTGTCCTAGCCAAGGAACTCCTGGGACGGCGGTAATTTGTCTTGGTTTGTTGTCATCTTCAGACAGTTATGAGACAATGGTTATATTATGGTTAGGGCTACCACACTTTATTTACAGTTTCGTCTGGCATTTAAATAAATTATGTCGTACCAGTGTGTACTTTCATATAAATGTTTTCGCTTGTGATTGGAACCCTTCCTACTAGGCACAAACGTCAGTTCAACGTCTAGTTTTGATTTACATTTAGTTGAGTTGTCAACTGATGTGAAATCAAAACATTTAGCCATGTCATTGGATTAAGGTTAAAGGTTGGGTGCAAAAAATATTAAATAACTTTTTTCGAATCCAATCAGTGTTCCACATTAATTCAACGTCATCACATTTAATTTTTTGGTTGAAATGGCGTGGAAACAACGTTGGTTCAATCAGTTATTTTCATCATTAATCCATATTCTGAAATGTTAAAGATGCACTCTGCAGAAATCGCTCTCTGCCATTTCCTGGTTTCTAAAATTCTATTAGATCGCCTAACTTCAGTTTATGTGACAAAACAAGAATGGGAAGAATATACAGTGCCTTGCGAAAGTATTCGGCCCCCTTGAACTTTGCGACCTTTTGCCACATTTCAGGCTTCAAACATAAAGATATAAAACTGTATTTTTTTGTGAAGAATCAACAACAAGTGGGACACAATCATGAAGTGGAACGACATTTATTGGATATTTCAAACTTTTTTAACAAATCAAAAACTGAAAAATTGGGCGAGCAAAATTATTCAGCCCCTTTACCCTCAGTGCAGCAAACTCTCTCCAGAAGTTCAGTGAGGATCTCTGAATGATCCAATGTTGACCTAAATGACTAATGATGATAAATACAATCCACCTGTGTGTAATCAAGTATCCGTATAAATGCACCTGCACTGTGATAGTCTCAGAGGTCCGTTAAAACCGCAGAGAGCATCATGAAGAACAAGGAACACACCAAGCAGGTCCGAGATACTGTTGTGAAGAAGTTTAAAGCCGGATTTGGATACAAAAAGATTTCCCAGGCTTTAAACATCCCAAGGAGCACTGTGCAAGCGATAATATTGAAATGGAAGGAGTATCAGACCACTGCAAATCTACCAAGACCTGGCCGTCCCTCTAAACTTTCAGCTCATACAAGGAGAAGACTGATCAGAGATGCAGCCAAGAGGCCCATGATCACTCTGGATGAACTGCAGAGATCTACAGCTGAGGTGGGAGACTCTGTCCATAGGACAACAATCCGTCGTATATTGCACAAATCTGGCCTTTCTGGAAGAGTGGCAAGAAGAAAGCCATTTCTTAAAGATATCCATAAAAGTGTCGTTTAAAGTTTGCCACAAGCCACCTGGGAGACACACCAAACATGTGGAAGAAGGTGCTCTGGTCAGATGAAACCAAAATTGAACTTTTTGGCAACAATGCAAAACATTATGTTTGGCGTAAAAGCAACACAGCTCATCACCCTGAACACACCATCCCCACTGTCAAACGTGGTGGTGGCAGCATCATGGTTTGGGCCTGCTTTTCTTCAGCAGGGACAGGCAAGATGGTTAAAATTGATGGGAAGATGGATGGAGCCAAATACAGGACCATTCTGGAAGAAAATCTGATGGAGTCTGCAAAAGACCTGAGACTGGGACGGAGATTTGTCTTCCAATAAGACAATGATCCAAAACATAAAGCAAATTCTACAATGGAATGGTTCAAAAATAAACATATCCAGGCGTTAGAATGGCCAAGTCAAAGTCCAGACCTGAATCCAATCGAGAATCTGTGGAAAGAACTGAAAACTGCTGTTCACAAATGCTCTCCATCCAACCTCACTGAGCTCGAGCTGTTTTGCAAGGAGGAATGGGAAAAAATTTCAGTCTCTCGATGTGCAAAACTGATAGAGACATACCCCAAGCGACTTACAGCTGTAATCGCAGCAAAAGGTGGCGCTACAAAGTATTAACTTAAGGGGGCTGAATAATTTTGCACGCCCAATTTTTAAGTTTTTGATTTGTTTCAAAAGTTTGAAATATCCAATAAATGTCGTTCAACTTCATGATTGTGTCCCACTTGTTGTTGATTCTTCACAAAAAAATACAGTTTTATATCTTTATGTTTGAAGCCTGAAATGTGACAAAAGGTCGCAAAGTTCAAGGGGGCCGAATACTTTCGCAAGGCACTGTATATTCATCATATGTTTGTAAGTTACTTCTCATCAGAATGTTTATTTTTGTACAATACTGTGGCGGGGTTTGCAGTTATCTGGTCTCTGTCAAGACTAAGTTATTTGGGCCGCAGAGAGGGGAGAGGTCAAGCATGTATCTCTTGGCTCCACAATGTCTGTGTGCCAGTCAATGTGTCTCTGTGATCTTGTCAAGGAGGTGGAATTGATATATGCCTGTTGATATAAGGATTTGTTTATGGTTCTGAGTTTGAGAAAATAACATAGTTTAGGAGACAAAGTTGAACGAGTCTCCAGCTTCAGTGATTTTTGCAATTCATTCCAGTCATTGGCAGCAGAGAAATGGAAGGACAGGCAGCCAAAGGAGGAATTGGCTTTGGGGGTGTCTAGAGAGATATACCTGCTGGAGCGCGTGCTACGGGTGGGTGCTGCTATGGTGACCAGTGAGCTGAGATAAGGCGGGGCCTTACCTATCAAAGACTTGTAGATGACCTAAAGCCAGTGGGTTTGGCGACAAGTATGAAGCGAGGGCCAGCCAACGAGAGTGTACAGGTCACAGTGGTGGGTAGTATATGGGGCTTTGGTTACAAAACGGATGGCACTGTGATAGACTGCATCCAATTTGTTGAGTGTTGGGGGCTATTTTGTAAATGACATCGCCAAAGTCGAGGATCGGTAGGATGGTCAGTTTTACGAGGGTATGTTTAGCAGCATGAGTGAAGGATGCTTTGTTGCGAAATAGGAAGCCGATTCTAGATTTACCGAGAACCGGGAACGAAGATGCAGGTACCTCTGGATCCGATCTTGATTGGGAAGTCACCAAGGACCAAGGCGCCGGAACCTCTGGATCCAGGGAGGCAAAGCTGTTTTTGGTCTGTGTGAGTTCCGGGCTCAACATCTCCATGGAGACCCCCGTTTCCAGAGGACACCTTCTTCAACTTCCACAGTGGCCCCATGGCTGGTTGGTTGGGTCGAGAACAGCTATGTTCTCCAGGGAAGGGGGCGACCCCTTCGGGGATAAAACCCTGCCTAGCACCGGCCAGTCGGCTGTGGAGAGCCAACACAGCGGCGAAACCTCCACCAGACCAGAGCGGCGTCCAGCTACTGGGGTGGAAGATAAGAAAAGTAGGTGGGCGTGGGTTCCCCAGTAGCATATGTAGGTTGCAACATTGAAAGTAAGCGTGGTCCAGATTGTCCCGAAGCAAAGTAAACACAGCTCCTGCAACACTGGAAACGTTCAATAGCGGCCTCCACCTGAGGCCGCCGAGCCAGCTAGGCTAGCTGGGCTTTCGCCTTCTCTCCCCCTATACGGAATCTGGCCTGATCCAGGGACCGATAGCAGCGCTCACAACAATTTAGCCCAACAGAGCCGCAGGATTCAAAATAAAATAAAAGTATATAAAAACACTGTCATATAAAAACGCTGCTTTTAAACAGTCTATCAAATATGATTTTTTCAACACTGCTTTTAAACAGTCTTTAGTTCAGCTTTCGGCGTTTGACAGCGTTCAACAACTACAAACATCTCTGCAGAGACCTAGTGGCATGGTGGGCCACCAGTACTTCTCAGAGAAGGATTGGATGGTGCGGGTGATACCTGGATGTCCAGTGGCGAAAGATATATGTGCCCAGGTCAACAACCACTCTCTCACCCCCGTTGGGACGTAGATGCATTCTAGAGGGCAGGTGGCAGGAGCAGGTTCCCTCTGCAGAGCCTGACAGATGTCCACATCTACTTTCCAACGATACAGGAGGTCCGATTGATGGGCACATACAGGACTCTCAACTGGCATGGAAGAGGGAAGCAGGTCCTCCAACATCCCGGTCCCCAGGTGGTTATTTTCATCCTCGACCATGAGATGGTGGGGTTGTGACGTTGGGTCCACAGAAGGCCAAGGATTACCTTGTGCCATGACGTTGGCCTGGGGAGTAGGTTTATGACAGTCATAAATACCTCTTCCCCCCTTTTTCCTCTCTCTACCCTAATGAGGTTACATTTGCAAAACCCTTGGTTAACATAGAGATTCTGGGAACGTCAGAAGGTGGGGGGAAATTAACTCTATTCTGGTAATCCGACAAATGGAACATATGCGGTGGTACTTAATGAATATGATGTCAGATCGGTTGTCATCTGAGACATTCTCATCAATGATAAGATGACATAAACTCTACAGTGGAAAGTCTACACATCAGAGCTATCGGATTCACATGGAATTGTTGTTCAATGTAAATGTTTGAATATGAAATTATTCCTGATGGGATGAAATGTGATTTTAGCTTCTAAAATGTGAGATTTGGGTTTTCATAAGACAAGGGCTCTGCTCAATCAGAGGCCCGCCCCTGTGAAGGGACATGGGCCATTAAACTTTTCAAACACGCCCTCCTCTCCCTTCCTATATAAGCCCTTGATGACAATAGAACCTCCTGTTCCAATGATGTGAGGACGACGGTCCAATGTCAGAATGGTTCAGATAATAACTACAGAACGAAGCCAACATCAGCGTGAGCTTGGTTGCGTATGGTATGAACTTTGAACTCTTATTCACTACAGAAGTGATACCTCCTAGCCGTTGAGTTAGCAACAGCAGATGCAACGAGGGTTAGGAAGGAACAGACAGAGTATCCCGTCTATCACCCAATGACGTTACTACAACGTATTCAACTGACAACCAGAGACATTCTTCAAAGGACTCGGTTTGGCAACACAACCTTCCATCTACTACCAACCTACCGAAGCGCAGCTCAGAGTAAATATTTATTGCATTTTCCTTTTCCAAATGGGCGGTAATTTAGAATGCATCAGATACTGTATTTACGATAGCACAGCTTCTCCCTGTGTCCCTCAGTCTTCCCACTCTTTCACTCAAGCCCAGCCCTTTTCCTTTGTGTAACAAGCTGTCATATCTGTACCGCCCGCTTGGGATGTTTTCCTTTATGACGTAATTTGTAATCAAGTTATGATTTAATTATGTGTAGTTCTGTGTGATTAGTTAGATATTTAGTAAATAAATAATTAAACCCAATTTTGTATTGCTGATTCAAATTATTAGCAAGGGTTTGTGCAGATAACCAAGAATTTACAACTTTCAGATGAGACTGAATTAAGATGAGGATTAATATTGACTGCTACTGATGTAAAATATTACTAGGTCTTTAAGAGTTTATTCGGAAGATAACAGCTCTAGAAATATTATTTCGTGGTGCCCGACTCTCTAGGTAATTACATTTACATGATTAGCTCAATCAGGTGATATTAATTACGGATAAATTATTTGATAGAATAGCATGTTATATCACTTAATCCGGCATAGCCAAAGACACGACACTTGTGTACGTATGGGGTGCGGTGGTGATGAATAAGGGAAGACTTTCCTGGTGCGTGGGTCCCACGGTGAGGATGAGTGCTGCAGTGATGTGCATAATTGTGCCGGATCCCAATGGTCGTGTATCTAGGGCTTGGACAGGAAAAGGAGAAGAGGAGAGCGGTTATGAGTTTAAGTTCAAGGAGGAGGCGAGGGCCTGGTTGATGAAGTTCCCAGCAGCACTGGAGTCCACTAGAGCTGTATAGATAGCACTTGAGGGACAGCCAGCCAGTGAATTAGGAACCAGAAAGGGTTTGGCAGGATAACGATAATAATGGAATATTCACGTCAACCCTGGGAGACGGAAGATCATGGGGCCGCCCCTCTGCTCTAGCGGGTTCCCCTCCTGGCCGCAATAGGGACAAAGCCCAAGCTGTCTCTGGCAACGCCGCTCTGCCACGGAGAGATGTGTGGCCCCTAACTCCTTGGGTTCAGCCTCTGCCTCAGGACAGGCAAAGGATGGAGGTGAGTGGCGAGGTGGACATCTGGGCACCCGAACAAAGTTATCCAGATGGATGGCCATCGAGGTGAGTGTCCAAGGATATGTTGTCATCCCGACATGCCAAGTCTGTCTGGACCTCCTCGCGCAGACCACTACAGAATAGAGATGCGGAGCGCCGGCTCATTCCATCTGCTGGAAGCTGCCACAGGTGAAAGGTGAGGCTCTTGGCATCCTGCCGGTCTGGGCACCTTGCCAGAGCTGGAAAAGTCGCTCACCTCCCTCTTGCCCTCTGGAGGATAGTCGAAGACTGCACTGAACAAGGCCATGAACCTCTTACGAATCTAGCTCCTCCTCTCCTCCCTCCCAGATGGTCGTATCCCACACCAACACCCATCCGGTCAGCAAGGAAATGACCGTGGCAACCTTGGACCTCTTGGTGATGGGAGCTCCCATCTGATAGACAAACTAGAGGGAGCACTGGAGTAGTAAGCCGTGGCATTTTGATGGAGTACCATCATATTTCTCCGGAAGGGACAGTTGGGCCGCTCTGACCTGGGGGGACGGCTGGGTAGGATGGGGGACTGGCTCACTTGTACGACCCGTGGTAGGAGGCCCTCTGATAGGGGTATGGAGAACCTTGCTGGTGGTGTCAAGGCAGTGGAGACCACAGAGGACCTCCTCCATTGCCATACCCAGTTTCGCCAGCTGGTCATGGTGTTGATGGAGGAGATGCCCTTGTTCATTAACCATCTGGAAGAGAGTTGAATCTTCTGCTGCTTCCATATTGCGAGGTGTTATTCTGTAACTTATATGCAGGGAGTCAGAAAGCAGGTGCAGAAGGTGAGTTTTAACACTGAACAGATACAAAAGAACAAACCTGGGACGCGTACTGCACGTGAGAGAAAAACCAATAACACTTAAGTATGGATGACAAGGGAGGGCTAAATAAAGAGGGAGTAATCAGGGAAATGATGAGTCCAGGTGTGCCTAATGATGAGGCGCGGGTGTGCGTAATGAAGGTTGCCAGGTGTTTGTAAAGATGGGTTGCCAGGACCGGTGGTTAGTAGCCCGGCAACGTCAAGCACCGGGGAGGGAGAGCGGGAGTAGACGTGGCAGATGTCTTCAAATCCTTAGGTAGATTTTCTGCTCGATTTCTAAGAAAAAAAAGTTCAAATCCAGACGGTGAGGCCCCTTTGCTGAAGGGTTTGACGTAGATTTACTCCACAGTAAGAGAACAGTACCATGGCACGAGGCGAGACCCAGATGCAGACACAGGAGGCAGATGGTTGGAGTCTTAAAATGTTTATTAATCCAAAGGGGTAGGCAAGAGAATGGTCGTGGCAAAAGGTCAAAACCAGATCAGATTCCAGGAGGTACAGAGTGGCAGACAGGCTCGTGGTCAAGGCAGACAGGCTCGTGGTCAAGGCAGGCAGAATGGTCAGGCAGGCGGGTACAAAGTCCAGAAACAGGCAAGGGTCAAAACTGTGAGGACTAGAAAAAGGAGAATAGCAAAAGGAGTCCGGAAAAAACACACTGGTTGACTTGACTTAAACATACAAGACAAACTGGCATAGAGAGACAGGAAACACAGGGATAAATACACTGGGGAAAATGAGCCACACCTGGAGGAGGTGGAGACAATCACAGGAACAGGTGAAACAAATCAGGGCGTGACAAACAGATGTATTGTGTTGAAACATGCAAACCACAAAAAAGGAAACATCACAAAAATCATTAACCAATCATCTTAAATTGACATCTATCAACAACGTGTGTCAGATTGAAGACACCATGTCTGTCTCTGACTTTAATCAATTTACTGAAAGTCACAGATTGGTTACGTCTACTGTCTCCTCTTCGCCGAAGACTTGAAGAAGAGAAGGAAGAGGAGGGCTTGGTAGCTGGAGTAAAGTGGGAATGAGGAGAGGAAAATGTAGTGAGGCCATGGGCTGGCTTTGTCTAGTCTAATACTCCCGTAGGAGGACTGTTTTAGATTAGAAAAAGGGACTTTCTCAAGTGCCCTGTATCATGTATAAAAAGCACATTTAAACATGACAAATTGCTCATCAGAAGCAGACGATTCAGCTTGCTGCAAACACATCTTCCACTTATGAGGGAATTATGTAAAAGCTTAATTGCAGTATAAGCTAGAGCTAGGCAACATCATCATTGCTGAAAGGACATTGAAAAGCCTGTTAAAGTCAAAGTTTTTTTTGGTATTGCACCCTTTTGCAATACCTTTTTCAACCATGTAAATAGTTGGTAACTATGCACCTAAATGGTAATTAAATCATAAGAAATGGTGCATGAAAGGTAATGAACAAGAACGACAGGAGCAGTCAGAGCTACTGATGAGCCCAGAGGGGACAATGTACTGAAATGAGCTCTCAATATTTACTCCTTGTAAATTACTCAGCAGACTAAGTGCCCGGACGTAGTTACTGTTAAAATGGCTACTAATCACATACCTGATGGTTTTATGTCACCTCAGGCACTGTAGGAGGAAGTGATCTGTTCATTGTGCTTGGCACAAAGAGGTATAACAGTACTGTACAGCAAGTATTATGTAACATTGCGTACCTGCACTGTAATAACACTGTTGCTATGTTGATACCATGTGAATATGTATGTTTTTTGGACACCCAGAAGTTTGAGCAGGTTGTCCATGTTGATTGAATACAGGCCCTATTCGCCCTCTATCAGTCACTCCATTTTGACAAAGTAGGTGTTAGCAGGCTGCTAACCTTCAGGCTTTTGCTTCACTCTACAGGCCTTTGGTTCACTCTCTGAGACTTAAACCCAGTCAGTCACCTGGAGAGTTTTTACTGCTAAGTGGCAAAGGTTCACAGATGAAACCTTCTCCATGGACACCTTCCAGTGCTTTCTTCTATCTACGCTCTCCAACCCACTGCACTTCACCTTTCATTTACAGAGCCGTGTGGGAAACGAGTGTTTTTAAAATAGACCCCAGTCCCCCTCAGGTGGTAAAACACCCCAGCTCTCCTCCGCGCAGGAGGCACATCCTGGTCCAGAGCCCCTGGTGTGATGACAGGTCTATAAACGGGGAACATGATGCACTTCTCTGCCTTCTTTTAGCTGTTATGTTTTCATAACCTTCAAGTGCAGGTTAGGTAAGAGCAGTTATGAACAGCCAGGTAAATAGAGAAGAGGTGGTGAAATGGAGATGCTATCCATGGGGTGAAGGAAACTGACCCAGATCCATGACTGTGAGAATGACTGATTTTAGAGGGAGAGAAATCCAAGTATTTCCTAATGGAGAGGTTCAGAAGACATCGATCCCCCTGGTGTTTGGCCCTGCAGTTCTAGGCTGCGGTGAGATTTATTGATCGTGAGCTCTAAACTGATCTTTGGCGAGGATTGGTCTGGCGAGGTCTGCCATGTGATATTGGTACTCCTACACCTTTCCACTATGAGGTGGATAAAGCAGGTTGCGTTACAAAAGATGATCATAATTCCATTAGCATCCTAACTTAAAACTTTTGTTTAAATCATGTATTGCGCAACTTAGGAGCACTGAACATAAATCCGGCCATAGTGACAGGTAGCTTTTGTGGAAGCCAACACAACCCTACATACACATTAACTTAACACCTGTCTTCAGCTGCTAATCATGGGATGATTTAAAAAGCTCATGCTGACTCCAGTGATATTTCTCTCTTGATTTCGCCATTTATTTTTGCTCCAGTCTTGACATGATGTCGGCGCTTACAGCTGTCTTTTATTAGGTGGACGAGGTCATTTGTCCCCAGCCAGAGGTTTCCTGAGTGACAATGACACAACGTCGCCACCGCCAGCCAAATGTGTCATGTCAGCTGGAAGCAGGACGTGTCTGTCACACGTGGAGCGTACAGTAGGCCTGACCTTAAGGTCAGCTGCAGCCACAGAGTAGCTGTAACTGGCAAGCTGTATAGGAGTCTTCAGATCTTAAACCATAACCACAAGTGCTGTGAAATGTGATGTTGTTTACAGTCTGTTTCTACAGTATGGTTTCTGTGCCAGAGCAGACGATGCGTGACTAATTGTACTCTGCATTTAAAACGTTGTGGGCCTGTTGTATGGACTGTCAACGGACATAGTTTGACTGGGAGACTTTTGTTGCCTTTCGTCTGGTAAAGTATGACTTGAGTCTGTTATTAGTAAGTCCCTGGTGCCAGCTATTGATATGGTTTAGAATTGACTGACATTTGATGTTGTGTTTTTATAATGCTAGATGAACGGGGATCTCGTTATGTCACCATTGTGTCCCCCTGCTTCGCTTTGACGATGACATAAAAAAACCTGCAAAAAGCTTTTGAGCTTTGCCATGGGTGAACGTCACTGGTTACCATTATTATATTGGCCCCTATGTGGAACATTTGAGCAATTACAAGTTCTTGTACTGTACTGAGTACATTCTCATTTAAGCCAAGATGTGATGGAAATATGTCATACAGTATAATTCTTAGCTTCCCCATTTCAGAGACAATTCTTCCATTCAGATGAAGGCGGACATATGAAAACATTCCCATTCGACTGGTCATAAAGTGATACGTTTGTGGCCTGCAATAACAGTGAACGGACATTAGCAATCACACGTTTTCCCAAAGTCAGATAAATCATTCACAGTTGTCAAGTACAAAAACGTTATGCCAGATTATTACAAGCAGGACTATAACTAACTACTGTAAAAAAATAAATAATAATAAGAATGTGGGAATGACCGTGTCCCGATGTTGAAGGATTGTAGACAAGACAGTTCATAAGTAATCATTAGTTGCTGATAGCCTTCTTGCATCTCTTTGTTATGTAACCTCTTTCTCTGAGATAGTTTTTTCCCTCCAAAATGAGAAACATGCATTGATTGCAGTGTTGTGCAGTGTGT